>NW_024714552.1:0-26003 GCF_018991925.1 Homarus americanus
ATCAATATGAACAGGAGGAGTTGCAAGATGGCAGCTCGAGAGATTCTCAGTGGGACAAACAGGGATCTAATGAATTAGGCTATTCGTTCCATTGCATCAGCCAGAGATGTGACTGGGTGGTTGCACCTAGGGGAGTTTAACTCTCATGGGGGATTTAGGAGTTGTGGTTGATGATTTTGAAAATTGTCAGAGCAGCAGGAGTTGGAAAATGGATCTGGGTCTGGGTGTAGGGAGGTGTTGGTGTGAGAAAAAGGAGGTGTTTGGTGGTGGTGTAAGGAGGTGGTGGTGTGGAAGGAGGTGTTGGTGGTGGTGTGGGAGGTGTTGGTGTTGGTGTGAAGGAGGTGTTAGTGTGGGGTGGTGTTGGTGGTGGTGGAAGAGGAGGTGATGGTGTGTGAGGGGTGGAGTGTGGGTGGTGCAGAAGGGGTGTAGTAGTGAGGGAGGTGATGTGGGTGGGTGGTGCAGAAGGAGGTGTTGGTGTGAGGGTGTGGGTGGGTGGTGCAGAGGAGGTGTTGGTGTGAGGGTGAGTGTGGGTGGTGTGGAAGGAGGTGTTGGTGTGAGGGGTGATGTGGGTGGTGGTGCAGGGAGGTGTTGGTGGTGGTGTTAGGGAGGTGTTTATGGTGGTTTGAGGGAGGTGTGGGTGGTGGTGTTATGGAGGTGGTAGTGGTGGTGTAGAGTGTGTGTTTGGTGTGAGGGAGGTGTTGGTGGTGGGTGAGAGAGAGGTGTGGTGTGGTGTAAGGGTGGATTGGTTTGGTGGTGGTGTGAGGGGGCGTGGGTGTTGGTGGAGAGTGTTGGTGGTTGGTGTGACGGAGTATTGGTGTGAGGGGTGGTGTGGAAGGAGGTGTTGGAGGTGGTGTGAGGGTGTTGGTGGTGATGTGGGAGATGGGGTGTGGGTGTTGGTGTGGGGTGGTTTGGTGGTGGTGTGAGGGAGGTGTTGGTGGTGGTGTGAGAGGTGTTGGTGGTGGTGTGGGGGAGGTGTGGGTGGTGGTGTGGGGAGGTGTTGGTGGTGGTGTGGGGAGGTGTTGGTGGTGGTGTAAGGAGGTGTGGGGTTGGTGGGGAGTGTTAATTTGAGTGCAGAGTGTGGGTGACAGTGTGAGGGAGGTTTGTGTGTTGAAGGGGGAGGTGTTGGTCAGGTGGTGTGGAGGAGGTGTTGGTGGTGATGTGGGGAGGTGTTGGTGGTGATGTGAGGGAGGTGTTGGGTGGTGTGGGGGGTGGTGGGTGGGGAGGTGTGGAGTGTTTGGTGTGTGGAGGAGCTGTGGGCATGGTGTAGGGAGGTGTTGGTGGTGGTGTGACGGAGGTGTGGGTGTTGTTCTGAGGGGGGTTTGGTGGGTGGTGTGGGGGTGTGGGTGTTCGTGAGGTGTCAGGTGGTGGGGATGTGGGTGTTCGTGTGAGAGAGGTGATGAGTGAGAGTGTGGGTGTTGCATGCAGGGAGATAGCAGGTGTTGGTGTGAGGGGAGGTGGGTTATGTGAGGGAGGTTTGTGTTGGTGCTGGGGAGGTGTTGGTGGTGGTGTGGGGAGGTGTTGGTGGTAGTGTGGGGAGGTGTTGGTGGAGGTGTGAGGAGGTGTTGGTGGTGGAGGGGAGGTGTTGGTGTGGTGTGGGAGGAGCTGTGGGCATGGTGTGGGAGGTGTTGGTGGTGGTGTGAAGGAGGTGTTGGTGGTGTGGGGTGGTGTTTGGTGTTGGTGTGGAAGGAGGTGTTGGTGGTGGTGTGGGAGGTGTTGGTGGTGGAGCTGGGGAGGGTGTGGGTGTTGGTGTGAGGTGTGTGGGGAGGTGTTGGTGGTGGTGTGGAGGTGTGGTGTTGCTGTGTGGGTGTTGGTGTGAGGGAGGTGTGGGTGATGTGAGGGGAGGTGTTGTTGGTGTGAGGTGTTGGTGGTGGGGGTGGTGGGGTGTTCGTGTGGGGGGAGGTGATGGTGTGGTGTGAGGAGGTGTGGGTGTTGCTGTGTGGGAGTGTGGTGGTGGCGTGGGGGGTGTGGGTGGTGAGGGAGGTGGTGTGGTGGGTGGTTTGAGAGGTGTGGGTGTTGCTGTGGGGAAGTGTGGGTGTTTGGTGGGGAGATGTGGGTGTTGGTTTGGTGAAGTGGTGTTGGTGTGTGGGGGGAGGTGTGGGTGGTGGTGTGAGGGAGGTGTGGGTGGTGGCGTGGGGAGGTGTGGGTGGTGGTGTGGGGGTGTGGGTGTGTGGGGAAGGTGTGGGTGGTGTGGGGAGGTGTGGGTGGGTGTGGGAGGTGTTGGTGGTGGTGTGGGGAGGTGTTGGTGTGAGGGTGGGATTGGTGGTGGTGTGGGGAGGTGTGGGTGGTGGTGTGGGGGAGGTGTGGGTGGTGGTGTGGGCAGGGGTGTGTGGGTGGTGGCGCGTGAGGGGAGGTGTGGGTGTGTGAGGTGTTGGTGGTGGTGTGGGGTGTGGGTGTGGTGGTGTGAGGAGGTGTGGATGGTGTGTGAGGTGTGTGTGGTGGTGTGTGAGGGGAGGTGTGGGTGGTGGGTGTGATCAGGTGTTGGTGGTGGTGTGAGGTGGGTGTTGCTGTGAAGGAGATGTTGGTGTTGGTGTGGGAGGTGTGGGTTATGTGGGGAGGTTTGTGTGTTGGTGTGTTGGTGGGTGGTGTGGGGGAGGTGTTGGTGGTGGTGTGGGGAGGTGTGTGGTGTGGTGTGGGGGTGTTGGTGGTGGGTGGGGGAGGTGTTGGGTGTTGGTGTGGAGGAGCTGTGGGCATGTAGTGTTAGGGAGGTGTTGGTGGTGGTGAAAGGAGGTTAGGTGTGAGGGTGGTGTTGGTGTTGGTGTGAAGGTGTTGGTGGTGGTGTGAGGGAGGTGTGGGTGTTGCAGCAGGAGGGAGGTGTTAGTGGTGGCGTGGGGAGGTGTGGAGGTTCGTGTGGGGGAGGTGATGGTGGTGGTTTGAGGAGGTGTGGGTGTTGCTGTGAGGGAGGTGTGGGTGTGGTGTGGGGAGATGTGGGTGTTGGTGTGAGGGGGAGGTGATGGGGTGTTGGTGTGGGGGTGTGGGTGTGGTGGTGTGGGGAGGTGTGGGTGGTGGCGTGGGGGTGGGGTGGGGTGGTGTGGGGAGGTGTGGGTGGGTGTGGTGTGGGGGTGAGGTGTGTGGTGTGGGGAGGTGTGGGTGTGGTGTGGGGAGGTGTTGATGGTGGTGTGAGGAGTTGTTGGTGTGAGGTGGGATTGGTGGTGGTGTGGGGAGGTGTGGGTGGTGGTGTGAGGGAGGTGTGGGTGGTGGTGTGGGCAGGAGGTGTGGGTGGTGGCGTGGGGAGGTGTGGGTGGTGTGGGGGTGTTGGTGGTGGTGTGGGGGAGGTGTGGGTGGTGGTGTGGGGGAGGTGTGGATGGTGGCGTGAGGGAGGTGTGTGTGGTGGGTGTGGGGAGGTGTGGGTGGTGGTGTGTCAGAGGTGTTGGTGGTGGTGTGAGGGTGGTGTGGGTGGGGAGGTGTTGATGGTGGTGTGGGTGTTGGTGGGTGTCAGGTGGTGGTGTGGGGAGATGTGGGTGGGTGGGTGTGGGAGGTGTGGGTGGTGGTGGTGGGAGGTGTGGGAGGTGGTGTGAGGTGTTGGTGGAGTGTCGTGGTGGTGATGTGGGGAGATGTGGGTGGGTGGTGTGAGGGAGGTGTGGTGTGTGGGGAGGTGTGGGTGGTGGTGTGGGGAGGTGTTGGTGGTGGTGTGTGAGGAGGTGTGGGTGGTGGTGTGGGGAGGTGTGGGTGGTGGTGTGGGGAGGTGTTGGTGGTGGTGTGAGGTGGGTGTGGGTGGTTGTGTGGGGAGGTGTTGGTGGTGGTTTGGGGAGGTGTGGGTGGTGGTGTGGGGAGGTGTGGGAGGTGGTGTGAGGGAGGTGTTGGTGTTGGTGTGAGGGAGGAGGTGTTGGTGGTGGTTTGAGTTGGAGGTGTGGGTGGTGGTGTGTGAGGGAGGTGTGGGTGGTGGTGTGAGGGTGTGGTGTGGGTGGTGGTGTGGGGGAGGTGTTGGTGTTTGTGTGTAGGGAGGTGTTGGTGTTGTTGTGAGGGAGGTGTGGGTGGTGGTGTGAGGGAGGTGTGGGTGGTGGTTTGGGGAGGTTTTGTGGTGGTGTGAGGGAGGTGTTGTGGTGGTGGTGGAAGGAGATGTGTGTGGTATGAAGGGAGATGTTGGTGGTGATGCTGTGAGGTAGGTGTTGGTGGTTGGTGTGTGAGGAAGGTGGGTTTTGGTGTGAGGGGGTGTTGGTGGTGGTGTGAGGAGGTGGTGGTGGTGTGAAGGAGGTGTTGGTGTGAGGTGGTGTTGGTGGTGGTATGGAAGGAGGTGTGGGTGTTGGTGTTGGGGAGGAGGTGTGGGTGGTGGTTGTGGGGGAGGTGTTGGTGGTGGTGTGGGGGTGTTGGTGGTGGTGTGGGGAGGGTGGTGTGGTGTGGGGAGGTGTGGTGGTGTGGGGAGTGTGGGTGGGTGGGGTGGGGAGGTGTTGGTGGTGGTGTGGGGGAGTGTTGGGTGGTGGTGTGGGGGAGGTGTTGGTGGTGGTGTAGAGGTGTTGGTGGTGGGTGGGGAGGTGTTGGTGTGGAGTGGAGGAGCTGTGGGCATGGTGTGAGGGAGGAGTGTTGGTGGTGGTGTAGAGGTGTTGGTGTGAGGGGTGGTGTTGGTGTTGGTGTGGGGAGGTGTTGGTGGTGGTGTGGGGAGGTGTTGGTGGGTGGAGCTGGGGGAGGTGTGGGTGTGGTGTGAAGGAGGTGTGGGTGTTCGTGTGGGGGAGGAGGTGATGGGTGGTGGTGTGTGGGGGAGGTGTGGGTGTTGCTGTGGGGAGATGTGGGTGTTGGTGTGTGGGGGAGGTGTGTGGTGTGTGTGGGGAGGTGTTGGTGGTGTGGTGTGGGGAGGTGTTGGTGGTGTGTGGGGGAGGTGTGGGTGTTCGTGTGGGGAGGTGATGGTGCTGGTGTGGGGAGGTGTGGGTGTTGCTGGGGGAGGTGTTAGTGGTGGGTGGGGGGAGGTGTGGGTGTTGTGTGAGGGGAGGTGATGGTGGTGGTGTGTGGGGAGGTGTGGGTGTTGGTGTGGGGAGTGGGTGTTGGTGTGGGGAGGTGATGGTGTTGGTGTGGGGGGAGGTGTGGGTGGTGGTGTGGGGGAGGTGTGGGTGGGGTGGTGTGGGGGAGGTGTGGGTGTGGTGTGGGGGGAGGTGTGGGTGGTGGTGTGGGGGAGGTGGAGGTGGGTGGTGGGTGGGGAGGTGTGTTGGTGGTGTGAGGGGGGAGGTGTTGGTGGTGGTGTGAGGGGAGGTGTTGGTGTGAGGTGGTGTTGGTGGTGGTGTAGGGAGGTGTGGGTGGTGTGGTGTGGTGAGGTGTGGGTGGTGGTGTGAGGGAGGTGTGGGTGGTGTGGGGAGGTGTGGGTGGTGTGGTGTGAGGGAGGTGTTGGTGGTGGGGGTGTGGGTGGTGGTGTGGGGAGGTGGATGGTGGCGTGGGGGAGGTGTGTGTGGTGGTGTGAGGGGAGGTGTGGGTGGTGGTGTGACAGGGTGTTGGTGGGTGTGAGGGAGGTGTGGGTGGGTGGTTTAGGGGAGGTGTTGGTGGTGGTGTGGGGAGGTGTGGGTGGTGGTATGGGGAGGTGTTGGTGGAGGTGTCGGTGTGGTGATGTGAAGGAGATGTGGGTGGTGGTTGAGGGAGGTGTGGGTGGTGGTGTGAGGGAGGTGTGGAGTGGTGTGAGGGAGGTGTTGGTGGTGTGGAGAGATGTTGGTGAGTGGTTTGGGGAGGTGTGGGTGGTGGTGTGGGGAGGTGTGGGTGGTGGTTTGAGAGGAGGTGTTGGTGGTGGTGTGGGGGGAGGTGTTGGTGTGGTGGTGTGGAGGGTGTTGGTGTGTGGTGTTGGTGGTGTGGTATGGGAGGTGTGGGTGTTGGTGTTAGGAGGTGTGGGTGGTGATGTGAGGGGTGTGGTGGTGGTGTGGGGGAGGTGTTGGTGGTGGTGTGAGGGGAGGTGTTGGTGGTGGGTGTGGGGAGATGTTGGTGGTGGTGTGGGGAGGTGTGGGTGGTGGGAGTGGGGAGGTGTTGGTGGTGGGTGTGGGGAGGTGTTGGTGTTGGTGTGAGGGAGGTGTTGGTGGTTGTGGTGTGACGGAGGTGTTGGTGTGGGTGATGTGGGGAGGTGTTGGAGGTGGTGTGGGGAGGTGTTGGTGGTGATGTGAGATAGGTGTGGGTGTTGGTGTAACAGTGGTTTGGGTGTGTGTGGTGTAAGGGTGGTTTTGGGTGGTGGTGTGATGGAGGTGTGGGTGTTGGTGTGGAGGTGTGTGAGGGTGGTGTGGGGTGTGGTGGTGGTGTGGGATAGGTGTGGGTGTTGGTTGTAGGGTGGTTTGGTGGTGGTGTGAGGGGAGGTGTTGGTGGTGGTGTGAGGGGAGGTGTTGGTGGTGGTGTGAGGGAGGTGTGGTGGTGTGGGGGAGGTGTTGGTGGGTGGTGTGGGGAGGTGTGGGGGTTGGTGTGGGGAGGTGTTGGTGGTGGTATGTGGGGAGGTGTGGGTGTGGTGGGGAGGTTTGTGTGGTGTGAGAGGTGTTGGTGGTGTGGGTGGGGGAGGTGTTGGTGAGGTGTTGGTGGTGGTGTGAGGAGGTGTTGGTGGTGTTGGAGTGGGGAGGTGTTGGTGTTGGTGTGGAGGGAGCTGTGGGTGTGGGGGGAGGTGTTGGTGGTGGTGTGTGAAGGGAGGTGTTGGTGTGAGGTGGTGTTGGTGTTGGTGTGGAAGGGAGGTGTTGTGGTGGTGGTGTGTGAGGGGAGGTGTTGGTGGTGGGTGGGGGAGGTGTGGGTGTTGGTGGAGAGGAGGTGTGGGTGGTGTGGGGGGAGGTGTGGTGGTGGTGGTGTAAGGGAGGTGTGGGTGTTGTGTGGGGAGATGTGGGTGTTGGTGTGTGGGGGGGAGGTGTGGAGTGTGTGTGAGGGAGGTGTTGGTGGTGGTGTGGGGAGGTGTTGGTGGTGGTGTGAGGGAGGTGTGGGTGGTGGTGTGGGGGAGGTGTTGGTGCAGGTGTGGGGAGGTGTGGGTGTTGTGAGGGAGGTGTTGGTGAGGTGCGTGAGGGAGGTGTGGGTGTTGGTGTGAGGGGAGGTGTTGGTGGTGGTGTGTGGGGAGGTGTGGGTGGTGGTGTGTGGGGATGTGGGTGTTGGTGTGTGGGGGAGGTGTTGGTGGTGGTGTGGGGGGGTGTGGGTGGTGTGGTGTGGGGGGAGGTGTGGGTGGTGGTGTGGGGAGGATGTGATGGTGGTCGCGTGAGGGACGTGTTGGTGGTGGTGTGAGGTGTTAGTGTGTGGTGTGAGGAGGTTTGGGTTTGATAGAGGTGTTGGTTGTGGTGTGAGGAAGTGTCGGTGGTGGTGTGAGGGAGGTGTGGGTGGTGGTGTGGAGGTGGTGTGGGTGATGGTGTGAGGAGGTGTGGGTGGTTGTTTGAGAGAGGTGTCGGTGGTGGTGTGAGGAGGTGTTGGTGGTGGTGTGGATGTAATAATAATAATATATAATAATAATAATAATTAACAGTTTGTTGAAAGGCAGCGCAGAAGGCTGAAAATATACAGTTACATATGGGGGAATGGGTTACAATTACAAATAATATACAAATAAACATAAGTGACACAAATAAAGACATATAACTAGATGGGGAAAAAGCTCAGAACTACAGTTCATTTCAACATAGTGACAGTGTAAGGAGCAGTGTTTACTGAGAGTGAATACACTGATTATTACAGAGATTGTGATAATTTTACAATGGTTGGGACTGGGCTGTTCTTACAGCGATCAGTTCGTGCACGTATGGGCTGGATGCGGTTGTGGTGTCGAACAGCAATTCTCGGACAAGGGATCTCAGGTGGCAGTAGGAGCCGGTGTCGGGGATGGTGCTAGAAGCTGTACCAAATTTGCAGATGAGGTCGTGGTGATGGTCAGTGCGGAGGTCGAAAGGGTCAGTGTGTTGGCGCTTCTTGATATGTGGAGTAGGAGAGAATAATCTTGCATGCCCCTTTTGCACTTCAGGGTGTTTACGTTGTGTGGCATTTGGAGGAAGACCAGGTGGGGAGGCATAGGTGAGCTTGGGAAGTATGAATGTTGTGTAAACACTGAGGGAGCTCGTGCAGGAACTCCGAGGGACTTGAGTCGGCGGAGGAGGTGGAGACGGAAACTGGAGGTTTGACAACTTCACTGACGTGTGGTTTCCAATTTAGTTTGTTGTCTATGGTGACGCCGAGGAGCTTCGTGGGTGGTGGTGTGAGGGAGGTGTGGGTGATGGTGTAATGGAGGTGTGGGTGGTTGTTTGAGGGAGGTGTCGGTGGTGGTGTGAGGGAGGTGTTGGTGGTGGTGTTGAGGTGTCGTTGTTGGTGTGCGGGAGGTGTTGGTGTGCAGGGGAGTTTGGTGTGCCAGAGGTGTTGGTGTGGGAGGTGTTAGTGGTGGTGTAAAGGAGAGTCGGTGGTGGATTATGAGGAGGTGTTGGTGGTGGTGTGGGGAGGTGTGGGTGGTGGTGTGAGGGGAAGTATGGGTGTTGGTGTAAGGGAGGTGTTGGTAGTGGTGTGAGGTAGGTGTGTTGGTGGTGGTGGTGCGAGGGAGGAATGGATGGTGGTCAGAGGTGAGGTGTTGGTGGTGGTGTTGTGAGGGAGGTGTTGGTGTTCGTGTGGTGAGGTGTTGGTTGTGGTGTGAGGGAGGTGTGGGTGGTGGTGTGGAGGTGTTGGTGCTGGTGTGATGGGGGTGTTGGTGATGGTGTGAGGGAGTGGGTGGTGTGTGGTGATGAGGTGTTGGTGGTGGTGTTGTAGGGAGGTGTTGGTGTGATGGAGGTGTGGGTAGTGGTGTGACGGAGGTATGGGTGTTGGTGTGGGGAGGAGTTGGTGGTGGTGTGAGGGAGGTGTGGTTGGTGGTGTGGAGAGGTTTGGGTTTTGAGAAAGGTGTTGGTTGTGGTGTGGGGAAGTGTCGGTGGTGGTGTGAAGGAGGTGTGGGTGGTGGTGTGGGGAGGTGTGGGTGATGGTGTGGGGTAGGTGGTGTTGGTGTGTGTGGTGGGAGGTGTGGCTGGTGGTGTGGGGAGGTGTTGGTGGTGGTGTGAGGAGGTGTGGGTGGTGGTGTAGGGAGGTGTTGGTGTTGTTGTGAGGGAGGTGTTGGTGGTGATGTGGGGAAAGTGTGGGTGTTGGTGTGGGGGAGGTGTGGGTGTTGGTGTGAAGGTGTTGGTGGTGGTGGTGTGTGGAAGGTGTTGGTGGTGGCGTGAAGAAGGTGTTGGTGGTGGTGTAGGGGAGGTGTTCGTAGTGGTGTGAGAGGTGTTGGTGTTGGTGTGTGGAGGTGTTGTTGTTTGTGTGAGGAGATGTTCGTGGTTTGTGAGGGAGGTGTTGGTGGTAGTGTTGTAGGGAGGTGTTGGTGTTGGTGTAGGGAGGTGTTGGTGGTGTGAGGAGGTGTTGGTGTTGGTATAAGGAAGTGTGGGTGTTGGTGTGAGGGAGGTGTTGGTGGTGGTGTGAGGGAGGAATGGGTGGTGGTGAGGTGAGGTGTTGGTGGTGGTGTTGTGAGGGAGGTGTTGGTGTTGGTGTGAGGAGGTGTGGGTGGTGGTGTGGGGAGGTGTTGGTGTTGGTGTGAGGGGTGTTGGTTGTGGTGTGAGGGAGGTGTGGGTGGTGGTGAGAAGGTGTTGGTGCTTGTGTGAGGGGTGTTGGTGGTGGTGGTGTGAGGGGAGGTGTGGGTGGTGGTGTGTGGTGGTGGTGGTGGTGGTGTGAAATGTTGGGTGTGGGGAGGTGTGGGTGGTGGTGTGAGGAATGTGATGGTGGTCGCGTGAGGACGTGTTGGTGGTGGTGTGGGGAGGTGTTGGTGTGGTGTGAAGAGGTTTGGGTTTGAGAGAGGTGTTGGTTGTGGTGTGATGGAAGTGTCGGTGGTGGTGTGAGGGAGGTGTGGGTGGTGGTGTGGGGTGGTGTGGGTGATGGTGTGGGGAGGTGTGGGTGGTTGATTAGAGGTGTCGGTGGTGGTGTAGGGAGGTGTTGGTGGTGGTGTGGATGTGTCAGTGTTGGTGTGAGGGAGGTGTGGGTGGTGGTGTGAGGGAGGTGTGGGTGATGGTGTATGGAGGTGTGGGTGGATTTGAGGGAGGTGTCGGTGGTGGTGTGAGAGTGTTGGTGGTGGTGTTGAGGTGTCGTTGTTGGTGTGCAGGAGGTGTTGGTGTGCAGGAGGTGTTGGTGCCGGAGGTGTTGGTGAGAGGTGTATGTGGTGGTGTAAGAAGTCAGTGGTTTAGTATAGAGAGTGTTGTTGTTGATGTGAGGTGTGGGTGGTGGTGTGAGAAATATGGGTGTTGGTGTAAGGGAGGTGTTGAGTGCGTGTGAGGTAGGTGTTGGTGGTGGTGCGAGGGAGGAATGGATGGTGGTCAGAGGTGAGGTGTTGGTGGTGGTGTTGTGAAGGTGTTGGTGTTAGTGTGGTGAGGTGTTGGTTTGTGGTGTGAGGGAGGTGTGGGTGGTGGTGTGAAGGAGGTGTTGGTGCTGGTGTGATGGGGGTGTGTGGTGATGGTGTGAGGGAGGTGGGTGGTGGTGTCACAGCCTGGGCGCTCAGGATCTCGCTTGCTTGAGCATCTGTTCACCTCCATTTCACACAAGCTACTATTAATTTGTTATTGTACTTATTATATTTATTGTTCTTAGTTACTTGGTTAATTGTATATTTATGTATGTAATTTATATGCATCATTGTCTTACTCTGTTAAATCAACTCAAAATATATTAATTAATTATATAAAATATCAGCAAATGTCTAGATCACGTGATGAGACGCTCCCACGGCGTCCACGCCCCCTCCGGCGAAAAATCGTGGCAGATAGACGCATCTATTCGTTCTCTTGACCTTTGTCCAAGTGCTTTATCAAGTCTCTGCAATGCCTAGGGTATCAGGTATTAGTGACACGTTTAGTTAGGCCTAGGAAGGGATCCTGGTGGTAGGTATCTCCTGTTTGGTAGGGATAATCATTTTGTATTGATTAGTTGTATATATATATTTCGTATGTCTTGTGTAATATAGTAATGTTAAGTAATATTTGTTTGGTCTAACTTACAGTATAGTTTCCCTTCAGCATCACTCTTATTTTATTATACATTACTTATTCACTTAATTCATGTTTATTTACTCCTTTAAAACATAAATTGAATTAATATATCTTCCCTTTTGCAATTCACTTATTTCAACTGGTCTTACACTTTTCAAGTACATTTAGTTGAGTAGGTTTTGGTGAGATAATGGCCCGTGTTCCCTGTTTGTACCTTTATTTGTTAATAACTTGGGTGGATTCACTCCCCAAGTATAAAAAGAAGTGGGATCACGACAGTGGTGTGAGTGAGTGTTGGTGGGTGGTGTTGTGAGGGAGGTGTTGGTGTGATGGAGGTGTGGGTAGTGGTGTGACGGAGGTATGGGTGTTGGTGTGGGGAGGTGTTGGTGGTGGTGTGAGGTGTGGGTGGTGGTGAAAGAGTTTGGGTTTGAAAGGTGTTGGTTGTGGTGTGAGGGAAGTGTCGGTGGTGGTGTGAGGGAGGTGTGGGTGGTGGTGTGAGGTGTGGGTGATGGTGTGGAGGTAGGTGTTGGTGGTGTGGTGAAGGAGGTGTGGCTGTTGGTGTAGGGAGGTGTTGGTGGTGGTGTGGGGAGGTGTGTGGGTGGTGGTGTGAGGGAGGTGTCGGTGGTGGTGAGGTGGGTGTTGGTGGTGTGGTGGAAGGAGGTGTGGCTATTGGTGTGGGGAGGTGTTGGTGTTGTTGTGAGGGAGGTGTTGGTATTGTTGTGAGGGTGTTGGTTGGAGGGAGTTGTTGTTGAGTGGTTGTGAGATTGGTGTTGGTGGTAGTGTGAAGGAGGTGTTGATGGTGGTGTGAGGGAGGTGTGGGTGTTGAGTGTGAAGAAGGTGTTGCTGGTGGTGGTGTGTGGAAGGTGATGGTGGTGGCGTAAAGAAGGTGTTGGTGGTTGTGTGAGGGAGGTGATCGTGTTGGTGTGGGGAGGTGTTGGTGTTGGTGTGTAGGAGGTGTAGTTGTTTGTGTAGGGGAGATGGTCGTGGTTTGTGAGGAGGTGTTGGTGGTGGTGTTGTGAGGAGGTGTTGGTGTTGGTGTGAGGGAGGTGTTGGTGGTGGTGTGGGGAGGTGTGGGCGGTTGTTTGAGAGGTGTGGGTGATGGTGTAGGGAGGTTTGGGTGGTTGTTTGAGGGAGGTGTCGGTGGTGGTGTGAGGAGGTGTTGGTGGTGTTGGTGTCGGTGTTCTTATGAGGGAGGTGTTGGTGTGCCGGGAGGTGTTGGTGTGAGGGAGGTGTTAGTGGTGGTGTGAAGGAGGTGTCGGTGGTGGTATGAGGAAGGTGTTGGTGGTGGTGTGGGGAGGTGTGGGTGGTGGTGTGAAGGAGGTGTTGGTGATGATGTGTGTGGTGTTGGTGGTGGTGTGAGGAGGCGTTGGTGTAGGGAGGTTTTGGTGGTGGTGTGAAGATGTTGGTGTTGGGTGGGGAGGTGTTGGTGTTGTTGGTGTGAGAGGTGTGGGTGGTGGTGTGGGGATGTGGGTGTCGGGGTGTAAGGGAGGTGTTGGTGGTGGTGTGAGGGAGGTGTTGGTGGTAGTGCGAGGTGGAATGGATGGTGGTCAGAGGTGAGGTGTTCGTGGTGGTGTTGTGAGGGAGGTGTTGGTGTTGGTGTGAGGGAGGTATGGGCGGTGGTGTGAGGGAGGTGTTGGTGTTCGTGTGAGTGAGGTGTTGGTTGTGGTGTGAGGGGAGGTGTGGGTGGTGGTGTGGAAGGAGGTTTGGGTTTGAGGTGTTGGTTTTGTGGGTGTGGGGAAGTGTCGGTGGTGGTGTGTGGGTGGGGGTTGGTGTGGGGAGTGTGGTGATGGTGTGGGGTAGGTGTTGGTAGGTGTGGTGAAGGAGGTGTGGCTGTTGATGCAAGGGAGGTGGTGGTGGTGTAGGGAAGGTGTGGGTGGTGGTGTGAGGGAGGTGTGGGTGATGGTGTGGGGTGGGTGTTGGTAGTGTGGTGAAGGAGGTGTGGCTGTTGGTGTGGGGAGGTGTTGGTGGTGGTGTGAGGGGAGGTGTGGGTGGTGGTGTGAGGGAGGTGTCGGTGGTGGTGTGGGTAGGTGTTGGAGGTGTGGTGAATAGAGGTGTGGCTGTTGGGTGTGAGGTGTTGGTGTTGTTGTGAGGGAGGTGTTGAGATTATTTGTGAGGAGGTGTTGGTATGAGGAGGTGTTGTTGAGTGGTGTGAGGGTTGGTGTTGGTGGTGGTGTGAAGGAGGTGTTGATGGTGGTGTGAGGGAGGTGTGGGTGTTAGTGTGAGAAGGTGTTGCTGGTGGTGGTGTGTGGAAGGTGTTGGTGGTGGCGTGAAGGTGTTGATGGTTGTGTGGGGAGGTGTTCGTGGTGGTGTGAGGGAGGTGTTGGTGTTGGTGTGGAGGTGTAGTTGTTTGTGGGGAGATGTTCGTGGTTTGTAGGGAGGTGTTGGTGGTGTCGTTGTGGGGAGGTGTTGGTGTTGGTGTGAGGGAGGTGTTGGTGGTGGTGTGACGGAGGTGTGGATTTTGGTGTGAGGGAGATGTGGGTGATGGTGTGAGGGAGGTGTGGGCGGTTGTTTGAGAGAGGTGTGGGTGATGGTGTAAGGGAGGTTTGGGTGGTTGTTTGAGGGAGGTGTCGGTGGTGGTGTGAGGGAGGTGTTGGTGGTGGTGTTGAGGTGTCGGTGTTCTTATGAGGGAGGTGTTGGTGTGCAGGAGGTGTTGGTGTGAGGGAGGTGTTAGTGGTGGTGTGAAGGAGGTGTCGGTGGTGGTATGAGGGAAGGTGTTGGTGGTGGTGTGGGGAGGTGTGGGTGGTGGTGTGGGAGGTGATGGTGATGGTGTGAGTGGGGTGTTGGTGGTTTTGTGAGGGGAGGCGTTGATGTAAGGGAGGGTTTTGGTGGTGGTGTGGAAGGAGATGTTGGTGTTGGTGTGAGGAGGTGTTGGTGTTGGTGTGAGGGAGGTGTGGGTGGTGGTGTGAGAGGTGTGGGTGTTGGTGTAGGGAGGTGTTGGTGGTGGTGTGAGGGATGTATTGGTGGTGGTGCGAGGGTGGAATGGATGGTGGTCAGAGGTGAGGTGTTGGTGGTGGTGTTGTGAGGGAGGTGTTGGTGTTGGTGTGAGGTATGGCGGTGGTGTGAGGGAGGTGTTGGTGTTCGTGTGCGTGGGGTGTTGGTTGTGGTGTGGGTGGGGTGGTGGTGTGAAGGAGGTTTGGGTTTGAGGGAGGTGTTGGTGTTCGTGTGCGTGAGGTGTTGGTTGTGGTGTGGAGGTGTCGGTGGTGGTGTGAGGGAGGTGTGGGTGGTGATGTGAGGGAGGTGTGGGTGATGGTGTGAGGTAGGTGTTGGTGGTGTGGTGGGGTGTGGCTGTTGATGTGAGGGAGGTGTTGGTGGTGGTGTGGGGGTATGGGTGGTGGTGTGGGGAGGTGTCGGTGGTGGTGTGGTGGGTGTTGGTGGTGTGGTGAAGGAGGTGTGGCTGTTGGTGTGAGGAGGTGTTGGTGTTGTTGTGAGGGAGGTGTTGGTGTTGTGAGGGAGGTGGTGGTGTGAGGAGGTGTTGTTAGTGGTGGTGTGAGGTTGGTGTTGGTGGTGGTGTGAAGGAGGTGTTGGTGGTGGTGTGAGGGAGGTGTGGGTGGTGATGTGAGGAGAAGGTGTGGGTGTTGGTGTGAGGGAGGTGTGGGTGTTAGTGTGAAGAAGGTGTTGGTGGTGGTGGTGTGTGAATCGGCAGCGTGCGGTTAACCAGGCCGTTCACATATTTATTTTAGGTTTAAGTAACAGAAACACAAACGGTCGTTCCTGTTTTATTATAAAGGGGTTGATATATAATCTGAGTGTAGATCGACCGTAAGTTCCACTGTTTAAAGTGAATGAGAAAGGGACGGCGTTTATTTATTATAAACGTTAGGTCACGTCCTTACTATATAAGTGTTGTGAACGACCATGGTAAACCCATCAGTGAGAACAGTATGGGTGCGTCGTCCTCGAGGAAGACGAGCCATCACTGCGGAAGTCAAGGATATCAAACTACTCCGGTGGAAGAGCTGGCTACATGCCTTATCAGCATAGTATGAGCACTCCTTATAGCATTGACATGTACCATACGAAAGACAGTGGTGAATCTAAATAATCAGATGACCATATAAATGTTGTTGATGAGACAGGCCCATTACATGTGGAAGGTGTTGGTGGTGGCGTGAAAAGTGTTGGTGGTTGTGTGAGGGAGGTGCTCGTGGTGGTGTGAGGGAGGTGTTGGTGTTGGTGTGTAAGGAGGTGTTGGTGTTGGTGTGAGGGAGGTGTTAGTGGTGGTGTGACGGAGGTGTCGTGTTGGTGTGAGGAGTGTGGGTGTTGGTGTGAGAGGTGCTGGGTGTGAGGATGTTGGTGGTGAGGAAGTGTGGGTGTGGGGAGTGTTTGGTGGTGGTTGTGTGAGGGAGGTGTTGGTGTGAGGGAGGTTTTGGTGGTGGTGTGAAGGAGATGTTGGTGTTGGTGTGAGGGAGGTGTTGGTGTTGGTGTGAGGGAGGTGTGGGTGGTGGTGTGAGGGAAGTGTGGGTGTTGGTGTAAGGGAGGTGTTGGTGGTGGTGTGAGGGATGTATTGGTGGTGGTGCGAGGGTGGAATGGATGGTGGTCAGAGGTGAGGTGTTGGTGGTGGTGTTGTGAGGGAGGTGTTGGTGTTGGTGTGAGGGAGGTATGGGCGGTAGTGTGAGGGAGGTGTTGGTGTTCGTGTGCGTGAGGTGTTGGTTGTGGTGTGAGGGAGGTGTGGGTGGTGGTGTGAAGGAGGTTTGGGTTTGAGGGAGGTGTTGGTTGTGGTGTGAGGAAGTGTCGGTGGTGGTGTGAGGAGGTGTGGGTGGTGGTGTGGGGAGGTGTGGGTGATGGTGTGAGCGAGGTGTGGGCGGTTGTTTGAGAGAGGTGTCAGTGGTGGTGTGAGGGAGGTGTTGGTGGTGGTGTGGATGTGTCAGTGTTGGTGTGGGGAGGTGTGGGGTTGAGGGTGTTGGTGTGGGGAGGTGTGGGTGGTGGTGTGAGAGGGTGTGGGTGATGGTGTAAGGGAGGTGTGGGTGGTTGTTTGAGGAGGTGTCGGTGGTGGTGTGGGAGGTGTTGGTGGTGGTGTTGAGGTGCCGGTGTTCTTGTGAGGGAGGTGTTGGTGTACGGGAGGTGTTGGTGTGAGGGAGGTGTTAGTGGTGGTGTGAAGGAGTTGTCGGTTGTGGTATGAGGGAGGTGTTGGTGGTGGTGTGAAGGAGATGTGGGTGGTGCTGTGAAGGAGTTGTTGGTGGTGGTGTGAGGGCGGTGTTGGTGGTGGTGTGAGGGAGGTGTGGGTGGTGGTGTGAAGGAGTTGTTGGTGGTGGTGTGAGGGAGGTGTTGGTGGTGGTGTGAGGGAGGTGTGGGTGGTGGTGTGAGGTAGGTGTCGTCATCCCAATATCCTTTATACCCGGGGAGTGAAACCTACCCCAAGTTATCATCAAATAAAGGAACAAACAGGGAACACGGTAATAATTATCCCCACAAAAACCGACTCAACTGAATGTACTCGAATAACTAAGAATAAGTTGGAGTAAGTGAGTCACAAATGGGAAGATAATTAAGTAATTCAATTTATGTTCTTAAAGGAGTACTTTCTAGCAACCATGGAATTTAAGGGAATAAGTGATTGTATGTTAAAATAAGAGTGATGCCGGAAGGGTGAAAATATACCGTTAAGGAGTTAGATTAAATGAATACTACTTAACATTAACTATATTAAACACAGATATTACAATATACACACAGCAATCACAACCAACTGGTTGTTTCCTACCAAATAGGAGATTCTTTAACATCAGGATCCCTTCCTAGGCCTAACTTAACGTGCCACTAATTACCAGATACCACTAGGGTATTGTAGATGACTGAACAAGGCACGTCTGTACTGGGCAAGTGTAGAGGCTAGAGTCGGTGTGGACACGTCCTGCCTATACCACGGTTTACTAGAGAGAGAGTCTCTGGCCATAGAGCATATGAGTGAAGAGAGTCTTAGCTCACATGACCCAGAACAGTTGCCAAATAGTCTTATAACTAATTAATACTACTCTTGGTTTGACTTAACAGAGTAACACAAATGATGCATATTAATGACATACATAAATACAATTAACCTAAGTAACTAAGAAAAACAATAAGATAATAGTAAAAATAACAAGTTATTAATAGCTTGTGTGGAGTGGAGGCGTAAACAGATACCACACGACACGCGTGTTCCTAAGAGTTACAGGCACATGACACCTCCCCCCAAAAAGTGAGCTTACAATTAACTGGAAGCGAAAATGGATATACAGCTACAAAGTGAAAGTAATAACTAACACAATCAGTTTAAATCGATATGAAGCAAAATAATTTATAATATAAACACAAGGTACTCAATGACAGAATAAAACAAAGAAATAATTTACATACAGACATAGTTTCTAGATAATGAGACTCGAGAAAGTGCATCAGCCAACACGTTCTCTTTTCCGCGGATATGGGAAATGTTCAAGTTATAGGGCTGAAGTGATAGAGCCCACCTCAAAAGTCTTTGGTTGGTATGTTTCATCCTGTCAACAAAAGTAAGTGGGTTACGAGTTGGAAGGGCGAGAATCCTAGCGACTCTTGTTTACTGTCCCGAACAGCAAACAAAAGCAGGTCAACTCCCTCGTCCTTCCCAGTCTCCAGACAGAAGGTGCGCAACATGGAGTCCCCCAAGGTTCACTTCTCGGTCCAGTACTGATTTTGTTGTACGTAAACGACATAGTCCACGCCAGCTCACTCATAAAATACAACTTATTTGCAGACGATAGTAATCTCTATGCCAGCAACTCAGACCTCCATTCCTTGATGAGAACTATGAACACTAATTAACTAAAGTCGGGTCCTGGGTAATACGTAATAAACTGACCCTAAATCTTGAGAAAACCCACTACACGATCTTTCACAGAAGAAAAAACTTACCTCCAGACTTGAACCCCCTGTACCATGGTAATATAGTCCTCAAACGCGAACAAAATACTAAATTCCTCGGAGTTATTGTTGATGAGAAATTTGAGAGAAATTTTTGTGAAATGGTAATACTAGGAGATTCTTATGGTATTACCATTTCACAAAAAGTTCTCTCAAATTCCTTTACAAATAAAAACCTGGAACGTCAATGTGGCATTTAAAAACTCATGCACTGTTACACAGATGTTAATCAAGAACTCCCCCAATAATACAAATGGCTGCATTTATAAAGTCCCTTGCAAGGAATGTAATATGTTTTACTTAGGCCAAACAGGTATTGATCTTGTAACTAGACTTAAACAACATAAATACAGTGTTAGGACAGGCCAGGAATCCAATGCTCTGTTCGTTCATTTGAGGGATAATAAACATTGCATTGACTGGGATAATGCCTCCTCAATATTACCTTGTAATTCAATTGACAGTAGGAATATCATAGAATCTAGTCTCATTAAACATACCGAATCCGTTAATATGAATTTGAGTAACGGTATGTCCAAATTGGACAATTTGTAATTAAGAAGATTTGTAACCAGGTGAGAAGGTTGGGTCAGTTTTCCCTCTGACCTGACTACCGACCGCTGCGGTGCTTTTGTAAAGATTAGTAGGGTCATTACCTATACTTGACCTCTGTGGACTTGTTCTAACCCTCCTCTGTATATATCTATAACTTGTTCTGTACTTCTATTTTAGTCTGTAATCACCCCTGAAGATGTGAATTACACGAAAGCGCTTGGGAACTTCGTGTTTTCTTTTTCCTTGTGGTTATCAGCATATACCTGGATCACGTGCACCTACAGTGATTTTATTGTATATATATATATATATATATATATATATATATATATATATATATATATATATATATATATATATATATATATATATATATATATATATATATATATATATATATATATATATATATATATATATATCTGTGTATATATGTATAGGTATAATGTATATTGTATGTATATATATATAATATATATATATATATATATATATATATATATATATATATATATATATATATATATATATATATATATATATGTGTGTGTATATATGTATAGGTATATGTATATGTATGTATAAATAAATAAATAAAAATAAATAAATAAAAATAAAAATAATAAATAACAGAATAAATAAATATTGAAGTGATAACCGTGTTAACATTATGAGATGTACTTATTACTACCATGCTATTGTACTATTCCAGATGATACTAAATGTTACATAATACTTCCTTGGGATAAATGTATAGTATATATCAGGTGCCTCAAAAAGAGCTCAGGTTCTCAACTGGCTCAGCCATGTTAATATTGTTATTATTATCCACTCTGTATCTGTATTTTTCTGGCTAAATAAACTGTTACAATTCAATTCAATTCAATGAGTTTTAGTGTTTGGTGAAACCTCTCTACCACCCCCTTTGAATGAGAGTGATAAGCCGAAGACCTGGACTGCCTGACTCCCAGGGTTTGCATTACCTGATTAAACAACCGGGAAGTAAAATTGGAACCCTGATCTGACTGCACCACTGAAGGAAGGCCTACTTGAGAGAAGAAGTGGGTTAAGGCTTTGATAACATTCTTCGCTGTGATGCGGTGCAAGGGAATGGCTTCAGGATAACCGGTTGTGTATGTATATTATGTATGTTGTATGTATACCATGTATGTACTCTATTTACATACATTACTTCTCTAGTCAGTAGCGTGTGGCAATGCCCCTGTTTCATGTCACCACACGCTTAGATAAATGTGCCTGGCGACATCTGGAAGCTGCTAATGTACCACTTGCCATATGTCGCCTGAGAGGTCAGAGTGAGGTCAGTTGACCCATATAGGAGTGTCAGGACTACCCGCCCTTGTAAGCGCACTTCTGTATATTTCCGTTAATAACAACCTACAAAACTCTACGGGTGTTTATGTTCGCTCCTGTAGTGAGAACTAAGTACCCCGAACATATCCAGGTTGCACAATCAATAATGGTTAGCAAGAACTGATGACCACGAGGGGTCTTAGGTAAGGAACCGACACAATCTATGACCACCTTACTAAAGGGCTCTTCGATGACTGGGATAGGCTGCAGAGGGAATGGTTTGACACTGGGGTTCGGTTTCCCCGCTTCCTGACAATCATGGCAAGTGCGACAGTAAGAGCTGACATCTTTCTTCATCCTAGGCCAAAAGAACTGGGATAAAATTTTTGCATAGGTCTTTCTAACTCCTAAATGACCACCCACCCCATCATGAGCTATACTAAGTACGTCCTGCCGCAAAGGTTTGGGAATAACATCTTGATGTTGAACTAACCAAGGGTGATTGGCAGGAGAATTGGAGGGACGGAACTTCCGCATTAATACCCCAGACCTAGTGTAGTAGCAATTTGATTTTTGCTCAGCTTCTGACTCAGTAACTGACCTATTGAGAAAACCTACTAGCTCAGGATCCCCTGCTTGTAGCTCAATAAATTTACTCCTTGTGATGGGAGAGGAACCAAAACTAGTGATATCTGGGTTCCTATCTCCATCAGAACTAATCTGGAGGTTATCTGGTTGTGGGGAATCCTCAAAAAATTCACTGAGACCAAGATCAGTATGGTCCGGCTGGATAAGATTATCCTCGGGCTTCTCACAGTCCTGGAGGGAAACTCCATCAACTTCACTAGTCTCTTCTACCTCTGTACTACGGCTCATGCTACGGGTCACAGCACACGCAGGGAACAACCCTGGAAAGTCTACTTCTAACTGCATAGTATAATTCTCGGCAGTGGGACAAGATGAGACCATAACATTAGGGAACATCATGTCCCCAACGAGGTCATTTCCTATCAAGAGAGAGACCCTTTCTACAGGTAAGCTATCTACTACTCCTAACGTGACATAGCCTAACTTTATGGATGACCGCAGGTACACTTGGCAAAGGGGAATACGCGACCCACCTGTCAAACCGTTCACAAGCACCCAGCTACCAGTATAGCATGAATCCAGGAATGGAGCAGCTTCTTTTGTAACAAGAGATAAGGCTGAGCCTGTGTCTCTCAAGAGTTTAACAGAAGTGGGTTGACTGAATTGATTCAGAGCTAATGAACCAGGGGAACAAAATGGTTCAAAGGTTGATATCATAGGAGAGGGGGAAGCATCCAGAGCAACAGTCTGACTGAGGGCAGTGACACAGGGCTCCAATAATTTCTCCGATTGCTCAGCCACCCTGACCAAAGAGAGGGGGATCCTTGGTGAGAGGAATTTCTTTTCTTTAACTTGAGACAGTCGCTGATAACATGTCCTGGCTTCTTACTGTACCTACAACCAAAGTTTCTCTCACCAGTAAGGGTAGATCCACCTGTCCCATGGACCATGGGCTCACCTGGGGTAGATGGTGCAGAACCTGAAGGAAGTGAAGGACTGGGACATAGGAGCATAAGACCTGGAATTTACATTTCTATTAGTTAAGGAATAATGGTCAGCCACTGGACCAGCATCAGCCAGGATACGGATACCTCTCTGATCCAAGTGTGCTCGAATGTCGCCTGGGATACATTTTCTAACATCCTCAAGCAGGATTAGTTTAACAAGTTGCCATGTTCTACATGGGCAGACTCACTTTCAATCCACCTTCGACAAAGGACCTGTTTCTGCCTGAAGAACTCCACAAATGTTTGTTTGTCAGTCTTCCGGCAGTTTCGGAACTGTTGCCGGTAGGCTTCAGGAACAAGTTTATAACTATTCAAAACCGCGGACTTAAAAGGGCATAGTCTAGACATTGATCCTCAGAGAGGGCAGAAAACACATCTAATGCCTTACCAGTGAAAGATCTATAAATAAGTTCAGACCATTGAGAAGCGGGCCACTTGTTAAGTCGGGCAATTTTCTCAAAAAGAGAAAAGAACTTGTCAGGTTCTTCCTCATTAAATTTAGGAACACTGTTGAGACATTTGTCTACACTAAATGTTGAAGTTATACTACCTTGAGCCATACCTCGTTGTTTGAGAGTTTCCAGCTCCACCTCGAGGTGTTGGTGGTGGTGTGAGGGAGGTGTTGGTGGTGGAGTGAGGGAAGTGTTAGTGGTGGTATGAAGGAGGTGTTGGTGATGGTGTAAGGGAGGTGTTGGTGATGGTGTAAGGGAGGTGTGTAGTGGTGGTGTGAGGGAGGTGTGGGTGGTGGTGTGAGGTGAGATGTAGGTGGTGGTGTTCTGAGGGAGGTGTTGGTGTTTGTGTGAGGGAGGTGTGGGTGGTGGTGTGATGGAATGTGTTGGTGGTGGTGTGAGGGAGGTGTTGATGGTGATGTGACAGAGGTGTGGGTGGTGATGTGGGGAGGTGTTGGTGATGGTGTGAGTGAGGTGTTGGTGGTGGTGTGAGGGAGGTGTTGGTGTTGGTGCCTGGAAGGTGTTGGTTAGGGAGATGTTGGTGATGGTGTGAGGAGGTGTTGGTGGTGGTGTGAAGTAGGTGTTGGGTGGTGTAAGTGAAGTGTTAATGGTGGTGTGAGGGAGGTGTTGGTTGTGGTGTGAGTGAAGTGTTAATGGTGGTGTGAGGGAGTGTTGGTGATGGTATGAGGGAGGTGTTGGTGGTGGTGTGAGGTGTTATGGTGGTATGAGAGGTGTTGGTGGGAGGTGTCAGTGTGAGGGAGGTGTTGGTGTTGGTGTGAGGGAGATGTCGGTGGTGGTGTGAAGTAGGTGTTGGTTGTGCTGTGAGGAAGTGTTACTGGTGGTGGTGATGGAGGGAGGTGTTGGTGATGGTATGAGGGAGGTGTCGGTTGTGGTATGAAATGGTGTTGGTGGTGGTGTGAAGGTGGTGAGGGAGGTGTTGGTGGTGGTTTGAGGGTTGGTGTGAAAGGAGGTGTTGGTGGTGGTGTGAGGGAGGTGTTGGTGGGAGGGTGTCGGTGTGAGGGAGGTGTTGTTGGTGCTGTGATGGAGGTGTCGGTGTTGGTGTGATGGAGGTGTTGGTGGTGGTGTGAGAAAGAGGAGGTGTTGGTGTTGGTGTGAGGGAGGTGTAGGTTAGTGGTTGGTGTAAGTGAAGTGTTAATGATGGTGTGAGGGAGTGTTGGTGGTGGTGTGAGGGAGGAGTGGAGGGAGGTGTTGGTGGAGGGAGAGGTGTTGTGTGAGGAGGTGTTGGTGGTGGTGTGAGGAGGTGGTGGTGTGTGAGGGTGTTGGTGTTGGTGTAGGTAGTGTTAGTGGTCTGGGGGTGTTGGTGGTGAGGTGAGGGAGGTGTTGGTGTAAGTGAGGTGTTGGTGGTGGTGTGAGGGAGGTGTGGGTGGTGATGTGAAGGAGGTTTTGGTGGTAGTATGAAGGAGGTGTGGGTGTTGGTGTGAGGGAGGTGTTGGTGGTGTTGTGAGGGAGGTGTGAGTTTTGGTGTGACGGAGGTGTTGGTGTGAGGGAGGTTTTGGTGGTGGTGTGAGGGTGGTGTTTGTTGGTGGTGTGGGGGAGTTGTTGGTGTTGGTGTGAAGTAGGTGTTGGTGGTGGTGTGACGGAGGTGTGGGTGTTGGTGTGAGGGAGGTGTTGGTGTGGTGTTAGGGAGGATATGCTACTCATACTGACAAACTCGACTCTCATTTGCTCGACAAGTTTTATTAACAATAAGCCTTAAACATCACTCTCAATGGATCTTGAATTTTCCAACTGTAATGAGACATTTCTAAATTGCCTCAACAATTGCAACCACAGTTGCAATTTCAAAGTCTGTCATTACTTAGGAATAATGAAGTCTCGGGTGCAATCTAAAATATTGAGAGAAAACGCAGCACTCAGGCATCCTGAAGCGTTGAGAAAACGGATTCCTCAGATGGGATACTCAAATTAGGTAAGTATTGAAGAATAATAATAATAAGTATGAAATAGTATGAATCATGAAGTAAGGAAAGTCTAGCCCTTACACCAGTGTGGGAGACTTAACTAGTATTGTTATCTTAGACACTTCACAAGACAAAGTCATCTTCATCACATACAACCACATTAGATATCACAAAGCTGATTTGCCATAAAATTCCTTAGATTTTACAAATTCCTGGAAAAATTCCTTATAATGCTTTGCTAGACCAGAAATTCCTTAAGATCAGGAAATTCCTCAAAAGTGTAATCCTCCGCTTACGGCGCTCGGCTTCCCATCCGTAATACGCCAGCAAATGCGGTACTTGGTTTAATATGGCAGGTCCACCCCCTGGCTAGAAAGTTAGGTAAGGTTAGGTAGGTCTCTTTGGTTGGTTATAATAGGTCAAGTTATACAATACTGTATTAGCTTCTAGTAAATGTCGCCTCTTAAAATACTTATTATAATGATATGAAAGTGCCGTCTTTGCTGCATTTATTAAAATAAATGCCATATCATAAAGACAATGTTGATATGCAAACTTTGGACAATGAATGGTGGCAGTATGCTATATCCCCTAATGATGCAAGTAGTATGAGCATTCAAGATTATTGGCTCCTCATCTTCAGGCAAAAAAATGCTGTAGGAAACCAGATGTATCCTAACTTGTCTAAAGTAATATCTGTGCTTTTTTCCTTCCCACTCTATAATGCTTCTGTAGAAAGAGTTTTTAGTCAGTTTAAGCTTATCAAGAGAGATCACAGAGCAGCTCCAAGGCATGAGAGTCTTCTATGTCTTATGACATCAAAATGTGGTTGCAGCAGAGGGGGAGCCATGAGGCTGCAACCTTAGATCCTCCCAAAGAGATGCTTAAGCTTCATTCGAGAATGATAGCAAATGTAGATGATGAAGAAGCTGCTAATTTGCGTAAGAAATTTCTTGAGGAAATAAGTAGAGAGGTCAAAGTGTGAGATAATTACTGCCATTGGGAATACAAATTAATTGAAACTCTTCATGCCTATTATTCTTTTCATTGCACCTTTTAGCAAATGTGTTTATGCATATGTATGTATATCTAGAACACCAGAAAAAATATGATAGTGTTGTGGATTTCTCCCCTACAAACGCTGTTTGTCGCTGCATAGCTGACCCCACGAATTCCCCTGTATATGCCTCGTGGTCTAGGTCAACCAGCGCCGCCCACGGAGCAGGGGTCAACTACTAAGCCACGCCAACCCCTGCTATTTAAGACCTGACCTCGTGGTGATCTCTCTCTTGACTGCTGGACCCGGAGCTGCGAAGACTTGCCTCTTCTGCTGCATGTTTGAGCAATCTGCAACTTCGTTGTGATAGGACACTCAATCCTAGTGATTGTACTTACTCAACATAGTGACGGTGCAATTACCATCACAGATTGTAAGACAAAGGAGTAGGAGGAGAGAAGATAAGATGGAAACTGAACACAATATACAACCTGAATCTGCTGAAGATATTGGATTAAAAGTTATCACGACAACAAAACATGGAATCCCAACATCGAGACCAACAGGAGGGACAATAGTAAAAAACTGTGAAGGAGGGATATACAAGTGGACATATCAAGAAAAATCCCTAAGTGAAGATTATGTCTGGTCACTAATTACTACGGACAAACTAAAGATTACGACCAATGACTTTAAAATAGTAGACCCGTCAGAGTTTAGAAGAGTCAGAAGCGGGAAACAGGATGATAGGTCTCCACTTCAACAGTTACAATCCAAGTATAAGAAATAATGGACAATAGACAAACAGTAAGAACTTTAAGAATAATACAACACAACGTAAGAAACTGGAAGACCGAGAGAATTAACCTAAGTAATATATATCAAGAAATTGACCCTGACATTATACTAATAAACAGTCACGGTGAGACAGAAAACAACAACATAAAACTCTTTAACTATTATGTAAACCAAAGAAATAAATCGGGCGAGAAAAATGACGGAGTAGCGATAGCGGTTAAAAGAAACTTAAAATCTAAACTAATTGATGACTTCCAGGATGAATTTCTAGCAATAAAAATAAATACAACTCAAGGAGACGTAATTATTGCTACTACTTATCTCCCACCGAGATGACCCTACTTACCTATAGAAGACCTATTAAAATTGGCTAACAATAGTCATCCGATGTACATCTTAGGAGACTTTAACGCCAGACATAGGATTTTTGACAATACAAATAATAACGTCGTGGGAAACGCCCTTAATCAATTAATAAATTTAGGGAAAATCAATCATCTGGGTCCTAACTTTCCAACCTGAAGAAATCACAATACACAATCGACACCAGACAAAATTTTTACCAACAACAAAGCCTTTTTCAATTACCATATAATACAGTAGGGTGT
>NW_024714553.1:0-52500 GCF_018991925.1 Homarus americanus
CAGTATTACTTCGTTCAGTTACGTATTGCTGTTGGGTTGATGTTATAACTCTCTACGGAACATCATCTAAAACAATAATTAAGCCATATAATTAAATTTTTTGATTATCAACATTAATTTAATACTAAAATATTCAATTATAATTAATGTATGTTATTTTTGTTTAGTTGTTGTATATAGTTAAATAAAATCCAAATATGTAATATAAAGTACGCTTGTAGTTGCTGTTCGTGGTAGTTTTATAACACATAACACAATGGCCGGTTTGTTTGTTGTCTAAAATAATTTGAACTTATAATAAATATTTCCATTAATAGATAAATTTATGGATATATATTTATTTAATTATATCTAAAACTATTGAGATATTTGGTTAGATTAGATAGATAGATGGTTAATCAATATATCACAAAAATGAGTAGACAGTAACTTGTACATTAACTAATATATCTTAGCACTTATATTTTATTGTATGTTATCTATTAATCTATTTATCAACAAATTATCTAAAATATTTATCTGTATATTATCTATTAATCTATTTATCAATAAGATTATCTAAAATATTAATCTATTTCTATAATATATTTAGGTTCGTTATCATTGTCAACAAGATAAACCTCTAAAAGCAACAAAAAGCAAGATTAATAAATAAATTAAATAGATTAAGCTATTAACGTCTATATTCATATTTTATAGACTTACATACTAATAATAAACCATTATTTACATTATATAATAGTTATTTAACTTTTAATAAACCAAAAATACGATAAATTGTAAAGCATCAATAAACCAAAATCAATTCACTAATATAACCATAATATAGAGTTTTAACATACAATTAATATAAAACATAGATAATTATATAATAAATCAATATAAACCTTAAAAACGTATAACGTTAAAATAAGAAAATTATGAATATTTGGTCAGGGAATGTTTGTTTTCGCTATTCAGTAAGACAAGATGGAGAGGGGGCAGGAGTCCATCTGATCTCCCGTCTATTTTAACAATTATTCCACCTTAACGAGACACCAACTGAGGTATGCCGGTCGTTAACTACTTAATAACACCTTAATGAGTTGTGTAGTTAGGTTATTAATGTTTACTTGTGATAAGGTGAAAGATAAGGAGCGGTCAGGGATGCTGGCGTCTGTCTGTCTGTCTGTCTGTCTATCTGTCTGTCTATCTGTCTGTCTGTCTATCTGTCTATATATCTATCTGTCTATATATTCTATCTGTCTATCTGTCTATATCTATCTGTCTATATATCTACTCATCTATCTATCTATCAAAACATTCAGGTTAGAAGTTAGGTTAAAGGTAAGGTCAGGAGGGTTAAGTCAGGTTAGGTTAGATTAAGAAGGAGATTAAGTTTGGTTAGGTTAGGTTGTGTTGTCAGGTTAGGGTTGTTGTGTTAGGTTAGGTTAGGGTTAGATTAAGTCAGGTTAGGTTTAGATTAAGTCAGGGTTAGAAGGGTTAGGAGTTCAGGGTTAAGTCAGGTTAGGGTTAGATTGTCAGGGGTTAGGGGTTGATTAAGTTAGGTTAGATTAAGTCAGGCTAGGGTTAGGTTAGGGTTAGAGTCAGGTTAGGGTTGGAATTAGAAGTCAGGTTAGGGGTTGGGCTAGGGTTGAGTCAGGTTAGGGTTAGATTAGTCAGGGTTAGGGTTAGATTGGATTGGGTTAGATTGTCAGGTTGGGGTTGCAGGTTAGGGTTAAGTCAGGTTAGGGTAGATTAGCAGTCAGGCTTAGGGTTAGGTTAGGGGTTGTTCAGGTTAGGGTTAGATTAAGTCAGGTTAAGTCAGGTTAGGGTTAAGTCAGGTTAGGTTAAGTCAGGTTAGGGTTAGGTTATTTCTTCCCACTAGATCAATAAACTAACATGTTAATTTCTTCCCTCCAGACGTTAACTCACCGCCATGACCTCCAGCGGTGATTGGAACGAGGTGATTAATGACGGCCGGTTGTTAGCTGATTCAGTATAGCGGTGACTGTATGCTAGTGACTGTGTGCTAGTAACTGTGCTAGTAACTGTATGCTATTAACTGTATGCTTAGTAACTGTATGCTTTAGAAACTGTATGCTGAGAAACTGTATGCTAGTGACTGTATGCTAGAAACTGTATGCTAGTGACTGTGTGCTAGTAACTGTATGCTAGTAACTGTATGCTAGAAACTGTATGCTAGTAACTGTATGCTAGAAACTGTATGCTAGAAACTGTATGCTAGTGACTGTATGCTAGAAACTGTATGCTAGTGACTGTGTGCTAGTAACTGTATGCTAGTAACTGTATGCTAGTAACTGCATGCTAGTAACTGTATGCTAGAAACTGTATGCTAGAAACTGTATGCTAGTGACTGTATGCTAGAAACTTTGTATGCTAGTGACTGTGTGCTAGTAACTGTATGCTAGTAACTTTTGCTAGTAACTGTATGCTATTAACTGTATGCTAGTGACTGTATGCTAGTAACTGTATGCTTAGTGACTGTATGTCTTGTTCTGTTAATATAAGCTAAAATTGTGTTTTATTTTATGTTACTAAATACATCTGTGTTTGTTGTAGAGTGTGGAGAACCTGGACTACCTGGTTAGCTGTGTTAACGGCCTGAGACTGAGGGGAAGATGTTATTTACCTCGAGGAATATTTAGTGTGTGACGACAGCCTGGGTCACAGTCACCCGGCTACTGGGCGTCGCTGAGAGGGAGAGACATCCGCTGGTGATGGGGCATGTGGTGTGGTGGATGAGAGTGGATTAGGAGGTTATAGATGGTGGGTGGTTCAGCTGCTGTTTTTCTGAAAGGTTAGTGGTGGTGTGGTGTGGTGTGTGGTGGTGTGGTGTGGGTGATGTGGATGGTGTGGTTATTAATTGTTGTGTTGTCACATTACAGGAGGGCGGTGACAGTGGTGAGGTCATCGTGAGGTCACATGGCCGTCAGGTCAACAGCGTGGGGTCATCAAGCCAAAATTTGTCTCCTGAAGTCTTTCCTACTGACTAAAACCAAGGGAGTGCGTGGATTAGGGTAAAAAAGTGTGTTGGGGTGTGTGTAAGATTAGGAAGAAAGTGTGTAAGGGTCTCCAGTTATGGCTTATTTTAATCCTGAATTTAATAACTAAAATATTAACTTTCAAATTACAAGTTGAGTAAGTTTGAAGAAAGTTTGAAAGAAAGCTTGAAAGAGGATTTTATGTCATTTACAAATTTTTTCTTAAACATCGGATCAAAATAATTAACTTAAGGCCCAAAAAATAAATAACACCTCTACCAGACATGACCTCCAGCGACCTGTAATAACCTCCAAGTGACCTTCAGTGACCTCTTAATAACCACTAGTGACCTCCAGCGACCTGTAATAACCTCCAAGTGACCTCCAACGACCTCTTAATAACCACTAGTGACCTCCAGCGACCTGTAATAACCTCCAAGTGACCTCCAACGACCTCTTAATAACCACTAGTGACCTTCAGTGACCTCTTAATAACCACTAGTGACCCCCATTACGCCTATTACAGAGAAGCCGTTCATGTGTGAGCTGTCTTGAGACTCGCGATTAGCCACGAGAGCCGTGGAGCGTCACATACTATCCAAACACATCAAGGAACGCACCAATGTGTGGGGTGTGTGTGACAAGGCCTTCATTTTAAATTGTGAGGTGTGTTAGTTTGTGTTCTATACAGTCAGGTATATTTAACTGGACCCTATACAGTCAGGTCTATATTTAAGTGGACCCTATGCAGTCAGGTCTATATTTAACAGGACCCTATACAGTCAGGTCTATATTTAACAGGACCCTACACAGTCAGGTCTATATTTAACAGGACCCTATACAGTCAGGTCTATATTAACAGGACCCTATACAGTCAGGTCTATATTTAACTGGGACCCTATACAGTCAGGTCTATATTTAACTGGACCCTATACAGTCAGGTCTATATTTAATAGGACCCTATACGTTAGAAGCGCCGATATAACAGAGATACCTCCTCCCAAGAACGTCGCTTTAAACCGATTCCTCACTTCATCAAATACTGCTTTCAGTGGAATAATTTAGTTTGGTACTTGATATAAAAAAAACTATATTAACTTTAATTAACTGATAAATATGGGAAAAATATATGTTTTATGATATATATATACAGAGAGTATTACCTGTAGTGAAGATAAAAGCTGGAGGGTTACTGACCTGTGTGGTATGTTGTGGTACTGTTGTGTATATCTTGGTACTCTCTGTTGCCTCGTGTCACTGGGCCTACATCTCCGATCGAGGTCTGGGCAGACCTCAGACCATCACAGGATAAACAAATACTGTATATTGAAACACGGGCTAAAATTACGGGCGTGAATGGTCTGTTTACTAGCGATCAGCTGATGTGAGAGGGTGGTCTCATGGTACCACACACGCCCACCTCTCTTATGCCCCACTCCATCACCACTCACTTCCTCTCAATTTAGTTTTCATCTTTTTATGCTGTAAAAATAGGTCTTTCCCCACCTGTAGTTAGAGCAGAGTCGTCCGTTCACTAGAAGCATCGGGTGAAACTGAGGGTGCGGAGGGGGAGGCAGGAGGTGCGGAGGGTGCAGGGAGTGCGTGAGGGTGCCAGGAAGTCGTATAGCATGCCCAGAGAGGTGTCTGGCGGTAAACATGAGGCAGGAAACTTAAATATTGTTTATTTCCACCACGATGCCCCAGATTTGGCTTCGTAAAATGAAAGCGATTCTTTTAAATCAATATTGGCACCTCATTTGTGGGTGTGGTTTAAACAGTAATTTTAAGCGATTAGCGTTAAATGGCGTTCTTCTACATAACAAACTCCAGATTTACGAATCGATATCACAAACTCTCAATATAAAGGAAGAATTTTTTGGGGCTATTTTTGCTCGATTTAGTGAACTAAATTACTAAATTGACGGAAATATGAAAAGTTCGATTTAGCAGGAATTGGAATTTAGGAAAGGATTAGGCTGAAAAGTCCATTAAATAGAAAATGATGTAAATAGAGGAAAGTCCATTATATCGAGGGTCCATTAGTTGTAAAACCTCTATTTAATGAACTATATAGAGATGAAAGTCCATTATATCGAGGGTCCATTAGAATGGCTACGCTTCAGGTAAAATAAGGTTGGCAGTATGAAAGCTTCTGATGAAATAAGCTTGGGGAGCAAATCAATTAAAGATAAGCTTGGATGGCAAATCTACATGTGAAATAAGCTTTGGTGAGTAATATTCAAGTAAAATAAGCATAGTCAATCTTAAGGTAAAATAAGCTTAGGTGTCTAATGAAATCAAATAAGCTTTAAGGTACCTAACCAATAAAACCAAAATAAACTTAGTAACCAAATCACCAAACCCTAATAAGCACCATACCATATTTCAAGCTCTCAAGACACACCAAGCTGTACACTCAGACACCCCAAGCTTTATCTGTGTGATGCGGGTCATCGTTCAACTCTGGTCATCGTATATGGATCCGTGAGGAGAATACACGGGCGCCTCAGAGATGACTTTTATGTGCGACTGTGCTTTAAATCTTTTGGGGTAGGATTATTGTCATTATTATCAATCATTATTATTATTATTTCTTGTCATTATTATTATTACAGTATTGTCATTGTTATTATTATTATTGTCATTGTTATTATTATCGGTCATCAACTCTGTAATGTTTCCGTTAACACAATTCCTCAAACTCTGAACTCTCCGATAGCGGAATTTTCAGAAATTCGCCTTTGGGAAAAGATTTTCCAAGGCCACATTTCTGGAAAATTTGAACATTTTCCATTACCTGGAATATTCGGGGATGGGGATATTTTTCAGGTTTGAGTGTCATCTGATTTACCTGGAAATCTGTCATCCTGGAAGTGTTCTGGACCAATTGTTCCAGCTAATTGGGATATATTACTGTTGTTATTGTTGTCATTATTATTGTCCAAGGTGAAATAAACTGGGGTCCTAATCTGCATGTCATCCAAATACTGTACTCTCAAATCTCTCGTTTCTTACATCATAATAACATAATAAGAGAGTCTGCAATAGGCGGTTGGCCTGTTCATGGCAGCTCTGTCGAGATTTCTACCACTCTCTATCATCCATGAATCTATCTAGCCTCCTTTAAAACTTTCCAGCGTTCCAGCTTACTACAAAGTTGCTAAGCTTGTTCCACTCGTCCACCACCCTATCTAGCCTCCATTTAAAACTTTCCAGCGTTCCAGCACTTACTACAAAGTTGCTAAGCTTGTTCCACTCGTCCACCACCCTATCTAGCCTCCATTTAAAACTTTCCAGCGTTCCAGGACTTACTACAAAGTTGCTAAGCTTGTTCCACTCGTCCACCACCCTATCTAGCCTCCATTTAAAACTTTCCAGCGTTCCAGCACTTACTACAAAGTTGCTAAGCTTGTTCCACTCGTCCACCACCCTATCTAGCCTCCTTTTAAAACTTTCCAGCGTTCCAGCACTTACTACAAAGTTGCTAAGCTTGTTCCACTCGTCCACCACCCTGTCTAGCCTCCTTTTAAAACTTTCCAGCGTTCCAGCACTTACTACAAAGTTGCTAAGCTTGTTCCACTCGTCCACCACCCTATTTGTGAACCAGTTCCTTCCTATCTCCCTCCTAAACCTAAACTTATCCAACTTGAATCCATTGCTCCGAGTCCTATCCTGCTCGGATATTATAAGAACTATATCTATATCCCCTTTATTGATTCCTTTCACCCACTTAAATACTTCTATCATATCTCCCCGCACTCTTCGTCTTTCTAGGGAATGAAAGTTTAGTTTCTTTAACCTATCTTGACACTCTCCTGCAGATCGACACACCCTGCGTATACACCTGACCTCCGTACATAAGCCCAAGACAATACCCTGCACGTTCGACGGCTGCGGAAAACTCTTCTCCACGACTGGCCTCATGACCTCTCACTATAGGTAAAGTCCGAGGTGTCGTGTTTACCCTCTGTGTTTGTTGTTGTTTGTGAGGTGTTTTATTTAGCATCTGTTCGTAAGAAATGCTGACCGGGAAAGACGGATTCTACGTTTTTTTTTTTTTCGTTTGTTTTAATGATCGATATATATATATATATAGTATTATTTATTCTATTCCTGATATATCACCATTTATCACCACAAACTATCACCATTAACCCACCACCACAACCACACTATCACCGTCTCACACCACACTATCACCACCACCACACCACCATAACTCGCCTACCACTACCACCACACCCTCTCACCATCAAATGTAAAAAAAACCTAACCTAATCTCATCCCAACAGGTACCACTTAAAGCATAGGTTCACCTGTGTAGAATGTGGACAAACGTTTAGTACAGAGTCGTATATGTACAAGCATAGAGACACCCACTCAGGTAAGTCTGGGTCATTAATTGGCCTTACCTGTGTGTATGTATGTATGTATGTATGTATGTATGTATGTGTGTCTCATTTGTATACACATTCTCTCACACACTCTATTTACACAGACACATCCCTACAGCCCCTCTCTCTCCCACAGGTATCCGTCCCTACGTGTGTACTGACTGCGGCAAGACGTATCTCAGCACATCTCACCTCAATAAGCACCGCAGGGCAGCACATTCCACCCTGAGGCCGTACCAGTGTTCTTACTGTGGCAAGTGTTACAAGGGCAAAGATCAGCTGACTTACCATGAGAACAGCCATAGGGGTGAGTGTGTGGGGTGTGTCAGGTGGTGTGGATGGGGTGGGTGTGGTGTGGTGTGGGGTGTGTGTGGTGTGGTGTGTGGTGTGGATGGGGTGGTGTCGAGTGGTGGGTGTCATGTTTTGTGTGTCAGATGTGTCAAGTAATGGATGTTTGGAATTTGTTTACATTATGATTTCTTGTTCCACTGTTGTCTAGAGTTTATCACCACCATTAATACCACTATCACCACTACCACTATCACCACCATCACCACTACCAGTCAATATATATGGGTCAATTTCTCTCCTTTCATCATCTTTAATAACAAAATTCATTACGATTTTATTAATTTGTCACGTTGATTTGTCTCTCTGGTTTGTCTACAGGCGAGAAACCATATCAGTGTAGCGTGTGCGGTTATGCCACGGCGTACAGACACACATATTACGTACACAAGAAAAAACACTTGAAACCCTCGCTCGGAGATCAGAACGCCAATCAGGACGACGGGTTGAGCAGCGTCGTGAAAGACCGTAAGCCAATCAGGAAACAGGCGGAGGGAGATGGCGACGCTACCAAGACGTCGACTCTACGTAAGGTTAAAAGTAGAGTTACAGTTTCCACCAATAAGAAGCAGTTAGGTAAAGTCGTTGAATGTCAGGTGGAGTCTGTGCCGACGGTTGTTAGTCAGTGTACGAGCGTTGGAGGGAGTAAGGACGGTAACGAGTCGTCGTTTGCGTCCAGTTCGCTGCCTCTGAGCGTCATCTACGTCGTGTCAGCAGGAGGAGGCGTCAACGGGGTGGTTCAGCAACAGCAGTTAACTCTCCCGGTTAAAGACGGTTCCAACGCCATCTTAATACAGTCTGGTGGTGACGGTCAGGATGTTTCTCTTCCCAGCTGCGTCCAGTCTGGGTCTAACCACCAGACGCTAGTTCACCCCCAGGACGGTACTCACCAGACGCTCGTTCACCCCCAGGACGGTACTCACCAGACGCTCGTTAACCACCAGGACGGTACTCACCAGACGCTCGTTCACCCCCAGGACGGTACTCACCAGACGCTCGTTCACCCCCAGGACGGTACTCACCAGACGCTCGTTAACCACCAGGACGGTACTCACCAGGCCTTCGTTCACCCCCAGGGTGGTACTCACCAGGCTTCGTTCACCCCAGGGCGGTACTCACCGGCCTTCGTTCACCCCCAGGACGGTACTCACCAGACGCTCGTTCACCCCCAGGACGGTACTCACCAGACACTCGTTAACCACCAGGACGGTACTCACCAGACGCTCGTTCACCCCCAAGACGGTACTCAACAGATGCTCGTTCACCCCCAAGTCGTTAAAACTACCTTCCCAACCAATAACCTACTGGAGAATAATCGTTTAGAATCGTTCAAGCCGTCGGATAAAGACGTCAACGCATCGTCCGAGAAGCAAGAATCGTGTATTTTTCTGTCAAGTACCGGTAAGTGCGCCGTGCCGTCATGTGACAGCCGCGACGACTCTCTCATGCTCTTGAAGGTCAGCGATAACTCCTACGTCGGCATCTGCGGCCATCACGCGTTCACAGAGGGTTCGGGGGACGGCCTCAGACAACTAGGGGCCATCGACGTACAGCCTCTGGCCGCGGTGAACGTACAGACGGAATACGACGTCAAGACCCTACACCTAGTGACCCCGGGGAGTACCGAAGTCTGTCTCCCTACCGACGTCGACCAACGAGGGACGGATAACCAGGAGGCGTTGATTACGACCGCCGAGAACGACACATCCGACGCTCACGCAGTTATCCACCAGACGGACGATATGGTCACCACGATAAATAGCGGCCATGTTGACACCACAAGCTGCCACCACACTACCAGCTGCCACACCGACACCCCCAGCTGCCACACCGACACCCCCAGCTGCCACCACACCACTACCTCTGACACCACCAATCAGGCAGAGAACAGCAAGATGACCCCAGGAGTAGTTTCTTCAGTGGAGGAATTCCCGACCATATTAGAACTAGACGCAGAAGGTGAGAATCTACCTGGCCATATTGTTGATGAGTCGTTCAGTATGGCCCAGTTGGAGGTCCTATGCCCCTTGTGTGATGAACAGTTCTTCTGTATGGCAGATTATGTCACTCACTTGGAGAGTTGCCATAATTGAGGAACTGCCTTACTGTATGATAATTATGTCACCTACCTGGAGTATATCACCATAACTAATGAACCACTTGATCATGTTACCTTACCTCCAGTATTGCCATAACTAAGGATCTCACCTGGGGAAGGAGTCGCCATACAGGTAAGCTGTCAACATGGCGACCTTTTTCCTCAAATAAATGTATATTTAATTTTGGTTTTTTTCCGACATTTTTTTTTCACTGTAATTTTATATCATGGTCAGCAAACTCTTGATTAATTCCTACCTTCCTTCCTTCCTTCCCTCCTTCACCTACCTACCTTCCCTCACCTACCTTCCTTCCCTCCTTCACCTACCTTCCTTCCTTCACTGTGCCCTTATGATTTGGTTCAGGATTATATATAGACAGTTATGACTTAAACCCTTAGTGCTCACCTGAAGATTAACCCCCCCTAGACGGTTTTGAGGAGGTTAATCTACAGGTGAGCACTCGGGGGGGGGGGGGGCTAATCAACAGGTGATCAATGTAGACCTAACTCCATAAATAATATCACCCGTAGCCTCGTTTACACATCTTAACGACTCTCCCAAAACACAAACTGGAACCACCAATCACCGCTCGGGTTAAAACTATGAAAATCCTCATTAATTCTTGGTAATTAGGATCATTAAGGTATAATTATTAATGATTTACTTTGAGAAATATCACATTGTGTTTTTTTCTTTCTGGATTATTTGGTAAGTGAAGGAAAAACGTGACTTGGATATTATTTATAAATTCTGGGGGATTATGAAAGTGATATACGCATCTGTTAGCTGGAACAATTGGTCCATAACACTTCCAGGAATGACAGATATCCAGGTAACCAGACGACTTACAAATCTGGCAAAAATATCCCCCCATCCCTGGAATTTTCTGGGTACTGGAAATTTTGTTGAGGTATTTCTGGAAAATGTGGCCCTTGGGAAATTTAAATTCTGGCTAATGGAGAGTTCTGAGTTTGAGGAATTCTGGCTAATGGAGAGTTCTGAGTTTGAGGAATTCTGGCTAAAGGAGAGTTCTGAGTTTGAGGAATTCTGGCTAAAGGAGAGTTCTGAGTTTGAGGAATTCTGGCTAAAGGAGAGTTCTGAGTTTGAGGAATTCTGGCTAATGGAGAGTTCTGAGTTTGAGGAATTCTGGCTAAAGGAGAGTTCTGAGTTTGAGGAATTCTGGCTAAAGGAGAGTTCTGAGTTTGAGGAATTCTGGCTAAAGGAGAGTTCTGAGTTTGAGGAATTCTGGCTAAAGGAGAGTTCTGAGTTTGAGGAATTCTGGCTAAAGGAGAGTTCTGAGTTTGAGGAATTCTGGCTAAAGGAGAGTTCTGAGTTTGAGGAATTCTGGCTAAAGGAGAGTTCTGAGTTTGGAGGAATTCTGGCTAAAAGGAGAGTTCTGAGTTTGAGGAATTCTGGCTAAAGGAGAGTTCTGAGTTTGAGGAATTCTGGCTAAGGAGAGTTCTGAGTTTGAGGAATTCTGGCTAATGGAAAGTTCTGAAGTTCTGAGAGTTCTGAGTTTGAGGAATTCTGGCTAAAGAGAGTTTGAGGAATTCTGGCTAAAGGAGAGTTCTGAGTTTGAAATTCTGGCTAAAGGAGAGTTCTGAGTTTGAGGAATTCTGGCTAAGGAGAGTTCTGAGTTTGAAATTCTGGCTAAAGGAGAGTTCTGAGTTTGAGGAATTCTGGCTAAAGGAGAGTTCTGAGTTTGAGGAATTCTGGCTAAAGGAGAGTTCTGAGTTTGAGGAATTCTGGCTAAAAGGAGAGTTCTGAGTTTGAGGAATTCTGGCTAATGGAGAGTTCTGAGTTTGAGGAATTCTGGCTAATGGAGAGTTCTGAGTTTGAGGAATTCTGGCTAAGGAGAGTTCTGAGTTTGAGGAATTCTGGCTAGTTCTGAGTTTGAGGAATTCTGGCTAAAGGAGAGTTCTGAGTTTGAGGAATTCTGGAGAGTTCTGAGTTTGAGAATTCTGGCTAAGGGAGAGTTCTGAGTTTGAGGAATTCTGGCTAAAGGAGAGTTCTGAGTTGAGGAATTCTGGCTAAGGAGAGTTCTGAGTTTGAAATTCTGGCTAAGGAGAGTTCTGAGTTTGAGGAATTCTGGCTAAAGGAGAGTTCTGAGTTTGAGGAATTCTGGCTAAAGGAGAGTTCTGAGTTTGAGGAATTCTGGCTAAAGGAGAGTTCTGAGTTTGAGGAATTCTGGCTAATGGAGAGTTCTGAGTTTGAGGAATTCTGGCTAAAGGAGAGTTCTGAGTTTGAGGAATTCTGGCTAAAGGAGAGTTCTGAGTTTGAGGAATTCTGGCTAAAGGAGAGTTCTGAGTTTGAGGAATTCTGGCTAAAGGAGACATTACTGTATTGTACTACCAGGGATAATAGTTTAAGGTGTGTACACTTTCCAGAGTACATACATGTGTGTGTGGAAAAGGTCTACACAGTGCATTAAACACACCCCCCACAGTCTTCCACCTCCTCACAAGGCAATTTAAAATCTCATCAAAACAAACAAACAATTCCTTACAAACAAACAAATTCCTTAAAATTAACAAACACAAAAGGGGCAAGAAAAATATTCAGTTTTTAGCCAATGGTTTTTTTATTACCATTTGACAATACATAAAAATCTTACACTAGACCACAAACGGAAAAAATTGTAGGGATTATTTTTTTTGGGATGGGGTCAAAGGGGGGGTGGGGGTGGGTAGAGGAGGGGTTCGGGGGTAAGGGTGTGGGAAGGATTTTTTTTGAGAGAGGAGGCTGGTGTGGTAGGGGTGATTTTTTTTTACACGATACAAATCCAGTTTCCTAAGATCTATCTGAGATCGAATACCAAAAAATAAACCCAGCATTGTTTATTAACACTGATGGTTTAATACACAGAAAATAAACCTAATTAATAATAAACTTCCTGGAATGACTATGTAGCGACCCTCATGTCTAAGAAAATAATCCAGGTAGATGACGTCTTAATAAAGGCTTAATCCAGGTAAGTGACACTGGATCAAGTCTTAATCCAGGTAGATGACGTCTTAATAAAGGCTTAATCCAGGTAAATTAAACACTGGATCAAGTCTTAATCCAGGTAGATGACGTCTTAATAAAGGCTTAATCCAGGTAAATTAAACACTGGATCAAGTCTTAATCCAGGTAGATGACGTCTTAATAAAGGCTTAATCCAGGTAAATTAAACACTGGATCAAGTCTTAATCCAGGTAGATGACGTCTTAATAAAGGCTTAATCCAGGTAAATTAAACACTGGATCAAGTCTTAATCCAGGTAGATGATGTCTTAATAAAGGCTTAATCCAGGTAAATTAAACACTGGATCAAGTCTTAATCCAGGTAAGTAAGACACTGGATCAAGTCTTAATCCAGGTAAGAAACTGGATCAAGTTTTAATCCAGGTAAATAAGAGACTGGATCAAGTTTTAATCCAAGTAAGACATCTGAATCAAGTTTTAATCCAAGTAAATTAGGCTTTTTGCATCTGATGCTTGCTGCTGGAGTTGCTGTTGCTGATGCAGAAGGAGCGATGCCCTGGTGGCTGCCGAGATGGTGCCGCCATGGGTTGTGGGCGGCTGCTGCTGCTGCTGTAAACCCACATCCAGGAGTGGGTTGGAGGCCGCCAGCATGTGTAGACTGGCGCTGAGGCTCGCTAAACTCACCTGAGCGCTTGGCACACCTGGGGGGGGCAGAGACACGTTTTTTTTTACAGGTATTCTGGGGTACTTACCTCACCTCCCAGCCAATGAGAGTACTCCATATACCACCGGCCAATGAGAGTACTCCACACTGCGAGACTAATGTACTGTACATACCACGGGCCAATCAGAGTACTCCACATATCACCGGCCAATGAGAGTACTCCACATACCACCGGCCAATGAGAGTACTCCACATACCACTGGCCAATGAGAGCACTCCGCCACAACTCTAATCTACGTAAGAAGAAAAATAAGGCGCTGACACGTTAGGTTAGGTTAGGTTAGTCCTCTAGTTCGCTTTAACAACACAATTGACATGTGAACACACTATGGTGTCTGGTCATAATTAATTAGCAATTTATGGCAATATTTAAGAATTTATGGCAATATTAAAGAATTTCTGACTAAGAATTTCTGGCAATATTTAAGAACTTCTGGCAATATTTAAGAACTTCTGGCAATATTTAAGAATTTATGGCAATATTTAAGAATTTATGGCAATATTAAAGAATTTCTGACTATTTAAGAATTTCTGGCAATATTTAAGAACTTCTGGCAATATTTAAGAACTTCTGGCAATATTTAAGAACTTCTGGCAATATTTAAGAACTTCTGGCAATATTTAAGAACTTCTGGCAATATTTAAGAACTTCTGGCAATATTTAAGAACTTCTGGCAATATTTAAGAATTTATGGCAATATTTAAGAATTTCTGGCAATATTAAAGAATTTCTGGCAATATTTAAGAACTTCTGGCAATATTTAAGAACTTCTGGCAATATTTAAGAACTTCTGGCAATATTTAAGAACTTCTGGCAATATTTAAGAACTTCTGGCAATATTTAAGAACTTCTGGCAATATTTAAGAACTTCTGGCAATATTTAAGAATTTCTGGCAATATTTAAGAACTTCTGGCAATATTTAACAACTTCTGGCAATATTTAACAACTTCTGGCAATATTTAAGAACTTCTGGCAATATTTAAGAACTTCTGGCAATATTTAAAAACTTCTGGCAATATTTAAGAACTTCTGGCAATACATTGTGGCAATATTTAACAACTCCACGTAAGAATTAACATTTGGTAATAAATCTTTATCTTACATAAAGTTAAAATTCAAGGTTAAATACATAAATTTATATCAAAACCTCCATATAACGAACTCTTGTCACTATAGTCCGCTAAACCGAGGTTCCATATATAAAGGACCCTCGATAAAATGAACTTTTTATCTATAGAATTCATTATATGGAGGTTTCACATATAACGGACCCTCGATACAATGGATTTTCTCAACTCTAGTTCATTATATGGAGGTTCCACATCTAACAGACCCTCGATATAACGGACAATCCTCGATACAGTCCATTAAATCGAGGTTCCGTTAAAAAAAAACCACAGAATCAATAAACAGATAAGTATCCCCTCCCACGAGGTATAATGAAGCAGTAAGCAAGCAAACGGGGTGATTACAAGCGATCGTTAGTGATGGTCAGGTAAACGAGCAACAGTCAGGTGGAACTAGTAGCAGATGTGTTCGACCAATAGCGTGAGAGGACGATATCTTAGGTGCTATTACAACAAAACAGAGTGGTTGTTTGTGTGTGGTGATTAGACTTTCAGGGGTTGTTAAGGGTTGTGATTAGACTTTCAGGGGTTGTGAAGCAGTGGAATATAATTACTTTCATGGGTTGTAATTACACTTCCATGGGTTATGAAGCAGGGGTTGTAGTTGTAATTATAACAGGTGATGGTAACAATGGGGAAAAGGTTGAATACTAATAAACTACAACTCACAACCATAAGATAATGAATTAACTAGTTGTAATTTCACTAAGACAATGACCTACAACTCACAATCCTGAAAAAACAAAAAAAAAGTTGTAATTTTCGCCACAAATCGAGGAAATGAACAAAGTGTCAGGGTTGTAATTTTATAACCAAAGGAATTAACTTTGTGTGTACATGTTGTGAGTGTCTGTGTGTGTATTAGTTTATGTACGTTCATGTGTGTGTGTAGACGATTAATTAGGTTACTTAATTACCCAAGCGTCTCGCCTAACCAAACTAAACACCTATTTCTGGGGGATTAAAACAATGTACCTTTATTTGTTAATTATTGACAGGTGACATGGTTAACACCTGTCGTGACCTCGTTAAGGGGCAGGCGACATGGTTAACACCTGTTCTTGCTGTTATTACACTATCATGCTATGGTAGTGTGTGAGGCAACAGGTAGTAGGTATTGTAGCAGGGAATAGTGTATGGTTATGGTAGCAGGTGGTAGTTAGGCAAAGGTCTAATCACCAAGCGTGTCAACATGCTAAACAGCCAATAGGAAATCACATTCGCTTGGCTAGGGATGACAAGCCATTAGCCCCCACTGGTAGTCAGGAGTTGGTCGTTATCATCCGTTTATTAATTACCATTTCTCATTCATTCATTAATATTTATTTTTGTTGATTTCGATTTTTTTTTTGGTCGTATCTGAATTCGTTTATTGACTTGTGGGGTGAACTAGGGGTGATGTGGTCCTTATCACCTGTAGATTAGCTCCCCACCAAGTGTTTACCTGTAGATTAGCTCCCCACCACGTGTTTACCTGTAGATTAGCTCCCCACCACGTGTTTACCTGTAGATTAGCTCCCCACCACGTGTTTACCTGTAGATTAGCTCCCCACCACGTGTTTACCTGTAGATTAGCTCCCCACCATGTGTTTACCTGTAGATTATTTCCCCCAAGTGCTCACCTTAAGCCACCTCCACCCAACCAAATCTAACCACCCCATAACTATCTTGGGAGCTAACATGAAAATGATTACTTGGGGGGGGGGGTGCTAATCGTCAGGTAAGCCATAAGGTCTAAAATTACACACACACACAGTCTCATTCGAAGCCATTCCTACACCACCCTCGTGTCTGATAAACGCCAATATTCCGAGACTACGAAACAATATATCAACGTCGTCAGAGGTAAACACACGGAATCGGACCCTAATGAAAAATTTGTCGTGATTTAGGCATACATTCAAATATACAGACACAGACAGACAGACAGACACATCGTAAAGACTGGCACTTGACATGAGGATTGATATTTTCAGACTTCTATTATACAGGGTGGTCCATAAGTGATGCTATTATACAGGGTGGTCCATAAATAGTTTTAATAAACCATGGCGTGTATTACCGAGACACAAATAAAGTTAATGACTGAATTGTTAAATGTCAACAGTAATACAGTCCACCCCCTGATTACTTAATGCAAACTACAGCTGATCACAAGTAACTATCACACACGAGGTCACGGGCCCTAAAGGTGATGTTAATGTTCGTCACCCTGTTCCTCAATGCCATACACCTTGGTTTATGTGGCCCTACAGGTAGTAATGAAGGGGGTTTATGTGAGGTGGCCATGACTGAGGTGGCCATGACTGAGGTGGCCATGAGCCCCACCTACCACACCTGCCATAATCTATTGTAACTCTCAAACTATTTACAATTAATTAAGTCATTTAGTCATTAACTTTATTTGTGCCTCAGTAATACACACGATGAATTATTGAAGCTATTTATGGACCACCCTGTGTAATAACTACGTCTGTAACCCCCCTCCCCCCGCCCCATCCGGATTCATCAACATCCTCACACCAACAGTACAGTGCAAAGTTTGACCATCGACCAACAACTGATATACAATAGTGACAATTTCAACTCAAAATATAGGAACAAAACTATTAGGGCGACACTCGGTACTTAACAGCCAATGTCGACCTGACCTGAAGCACCCTGTCCACCATACACTCACCCCCACCACTGGATGAGAAGCCTAGAAACACCGCAAACTACACTGGGAGAGAAATGACGACTCCCTAACTACATCACAAGGGACAAGAACCATCTCCAACACCCTGCGGAGGACCCCCCCCAAGACCACGTGGTTCGTCTGTAGTGAGGTAGAGAATCAACACCCCAGGCAGTCAGCGCTAACATCAGGTCACAAGAATGTTTACAAGTCCAGCTTAAATACCACCACATCTATAATAAATCTATATGTTGACTCTATGTTGACTATGTTTCTATATTGAAAGTTTTTGTCAATCAAGTGACCAGACTGAACGCCTCCAGCATATGCAACTAATCATCTCTGTTCATTGTATATTATTAACCTCCGGGCTGCTGCCAGGTTATATTAACTCACTCTCTCTCTCTCTCACACCCAAAACCTAACCTAACCATCTCAAAACCACATTCCTTTTCATGTGTATTAAAGTAAAGCCAAGAGGAAGAGAGAGGGAAGGGAGAGGAGGAAGAGAGAGAGAGATAGAGAGGCACCTCCTAACCACTGTGTTAATGTCTCTACTCCTTCTGACCACCGTAGGATTGTCTCTACTCCTGACCACCAGAGAGAGAGAGAGATAGAGAGGCACCTCCTGACCAGTGTGTTAATGTCTCTACTCCTCCCCAACGTAGGATTGGCTCTACTCCTGACCACCATAGGATAGCCGCCTCCTGACCACCTGTGACAGCCTGCACACTCACCGAGATTTGGGTTAGTGTCACACTGGGCCACGGAGCATCAGTAGGTAGCATCAGCAGCACAGCAGGTGTAACAGCAGCAGTAGCATCAGCAGCAGTAGCATCAGGGGGTCTACTTGGAGGCAGGGTTGACAGCCAGGGATGGGATACCTGGGAAAGCAGCTTGGACAGAACCTGGGGCGGTGGCAGCGCCGGGGAGGGAGTACTGGGGTCGGAAGTTGGCAAAGTTTGCGTTTCCGAGAGTCTGTAGTTGACCGGCCGGCGAGTAGCCCACTGGGAACGGGGTCGTCTCTTGACCTGTGGAGGGGGTTAAAGATCAATTAGTTTGGTGATAGAGGTCAATTAGGTGATAAATCAGGTCAATTATTAGTCTATTGATGTATAAATGTGGTGACCTTTGGTGGGGGTTAAAGGTCAATTAGGTGATAAATCAGGTCAATTATTAGTCTATTGATGTATAAATGTGGTGACCTTAGGTGGGGGTTTAAAGGTCAATTAGGTGATAAATGAGGTCAACTATTAATCTATAAATTAGAAATGTGGGATAAATGAAGTTTTATCCAGATTATTACTGTATTAAAAATAGACTACACCTTTTCACATATCTGTTGAGACATTGTTACATAACTATTTGACAAATTTCATAACTGAATGACAGAACACATATTGAATGACACTCTAAAATAACTGTTGGTTCATGCCGACAGGAAGTGACTGACGTAAGTTATGAGGTTGACAGCCGTGAACAATAAACCGACAGTCTACATAGAGTTTGAGAATGTAACAACTGGAGAATGACAGACGACCAACAGTTATTTTAGAGTGTCATTCAATATGTGTTCTGTCATTCAGTTATGAAATTTGTCAAATAGTTATGTAACAATGCCTCAACGGATATGTGAAAAGGTGTATTACTGTATTAAAAATAGATTATTATTGTATTAAAATACAGTAAAAGTCCAAAAATCCAGAAGCCAGAAATCCGGACCACCCGAGAATCCGGACTTTTCTAAAACTCAAACTTTTTTTTTTAGTGGGCTTGTGTGTGTGTGTGCGCATGCGTGAGCGCCACAGCTGCACAGCCACCACGTGGTCGCCACTTTAAAACGAGCAATCAAACTGTGACAACGTATGTAATTTTGAGTCCTACTATTTCCATGTACAGAGTACTGTACTGTACAAGCCCATAATAATGGTTCCTAAAGTAGATAAACTTGGTTGTGTGAAGAGAAAGAAGAACACGTTGAAACTGAGTGACAAACTTGAAATAATTAAGACACTAGAACGTGGTGTGAGCAACACTGATCTAATGGAAACATACCACATTGGAAAGTCTACAATTTATGATTTAAAAAACACAAAGAATAAAAGTCTAGAATTCACAGCTTTATCATTAAAACTGCTCCTTTTGATAAATGAACCATGCTATATTACTAGTGAATAAACTATCAAAATGTACCTGTTCATCTCTTCTTTATTCCTCCTTAAATTGGAATTTTAAAAGTACTGCCTGAGAGTCCAGACCGACCCAATCCCCAGGCTGTCCGGATTTTTGGACTTCTACTGTAGACTATTATTGTATTAAAAATAGACTATTATTGTATTAGTGTGTTCATGTATGTGTGTGTTAGTGTGTGTGTGTGTGTGTGTGTGTGTGTGTGTGTGTGTGTGTGTGTAAATAATCCTCAGTGACCAAACAACGAAAACACAACAAAAAAATAAGACAAAATCAAAACAAATAAACTATAAAAAAAGCGAAGAAAAACAGACAATAAAAAAACTTAGTAAAAATACTGAACAAAAGTTAATACTGAAAACTACACAACAGCAAGTTAGCAAAATTATTAATAAAACAAATAATTCTTTTTTGTTTCCTCCAACAAAAACAAACAAACACACAGTTGTTTAACCACTTAGGGGCAATAAATGAAGCCATGCATAAGCACAGATGATATACTATACAATATAATGGAACAAGAGACTATGGAAATTAGGTCACAGATTCGAGGCTATGGAAATTAGGTCACAGATTCGAGGCTATGGAAATTAGGTCACAGATTCGAGGCTATGGAAATTAGGTCACAGATTCGAGACTATGGAAATTAGGTCACAGATTCGAGGCTATGGAAATTAGGTCACAGATTCGAGGCTATGGAAATTAGGTCACAGATTCGAGGCTATGGAAATTAGGTCACAGATTCGAGGCTATTTGCTATTAGACCAAGAAAATAGGAAGGATGTGTGTATTAGGTCGTAGATTCGAGGCTATTTGCTATTAGACCAAGAAAATAGGAAGGATGTGTGTATTAGGTCATAGATTCGAGGCTATTTGCTATTAGACCAAGAAAATAGGAAGGATGTGTGTATTAGGTCGTAGATTTGAGGCTATTTGCTATTAGACCAAGAAAATAGGAAGGATGTGTGTATTAGGTCGTAGATTCGAGGCTATTTGCTATTAGACCAAGAAAATAGGAAGGATGTGTGTATTAGGTCGTAGATTTGAGGCTATTTGCTATTAGACCAAGAAAATAGGAAGGATGTGTGTATTAGGTCACAGATTCGAGGCTATTTGCTATTAGACCAATAAAATAGCAATGATATATGACATTTATTTGGGATTAAAAAGTATTCACTGTGTAAAATTGACTTAAAATCTATTATATGCGTTAAATTGGCCAGTTTAGTGTCTTTTAACGAGCTAACGAGGTGATTGCGTATTCTCCTAATATAATCTTACCTAAATCTAACCCTATGCAGCTAAAATAATCACCACAAGGGAAAACTATAGAGAAAATTAATCACAGCTGCACAGGAACTTTACAATGTATATAGTTTAGAAATGGTTATAGAATTAGTGGTATATTGCAGTGAACCATGAGAGAGAGAGAGAGAGAGAGACCACTATACTAAAGTTAAGTAAAACAACAATATACCAGATAACAGAGAGGCAGAGAGAGAGAGAGAAAGTGAGTAAGAGAGAGAGTTATATAGCAGCGTAGACTTCCCCTCACCTCCCCCCTGAGCGGTCTTGTCCAAATTACCAGCTCCGGAGGCCAGGCGGGAGAGAATGGATCGCTCGGACATCTGTAGCCTCTGGGCCACTGGGGGTATGCGGGCGAGAGACGCTGGCAGCCGCGTCACGTCGGACTTCATGTCGGACAGAAGTTCCTCCAGCTGGTTTAATACCTGTGGGGGGGAAGGCGTTTGAGATCCATGGCGTCCAAGATGGGTGGTTTAAGTCAGATCCAAGTCCAACTGGGTGGTTTAAGTCAGATCCAAGTCTGACTAGCTCGTTTATGTCAGGCTGGGTGGTTTATGTCTGACTAACTCATTTAAGTCCAATGGTTAAGTCCAGCTAACTGATTTAAGTCCAATTAAATAGCCAAGTCCAACTAACATACATTAAGTCCAACTAATGTTAAATTAATCTTTTCAAATCCAACATTTCCACTAACAAATTATTACTTTATATAATTACCTAAATAATTAATCTAAACAAATCAGATAAGTCCAACAAATTTTTAACTTATGCCTTAAATAATTGTATTGAGATAATTTTGTTTTGATTATAAATTATTGATAAACCTCCATCTAATGAACTATATAGAGATGAAAGTCCATTATATCAAGGGCCCATTATATGTAAAACCTCCATCTAATGAACTATATAGAGATGAAAGTCCATTATATCAAGGGCCCATTATATGTAAAACCTCCATCTAATGAACTATATAGAGATGAAAGTCCATTACATCAAGGGCCCATTATATGTAAAACCTCCATCTAATGAACTATATAGAGATGAAAGTCCATTATATCAAGGGCCCATTATATGTAAAACCTCCATCTAATGAACTATATAGAGATGAAAGCCCATTACATCAAGGGCCCATTATATGTAAAACCTCCATCTAATGAACTATATAGAGATGAAAGTCCATTATATCAAGGGCCCATTATATGTAAAACCTCCATCTAATGAACTATATAGAGATGAAAGTCCATTACATCAAGGGCCCATTATATGTAAAACCTCCATCTAATGAACTATATAGAGATGAAAGTCCATTATATCAAGGGCCCATTATATGTAAAACCTCCATCTAATGAACTATATAGAGATGAAAGTCCATTATATCAAGGGCCCATTATATGTAAAACCTCCATCTAATGAACTATATAGAGATGAAAGTCCATTATATCAAGGGCCCATTATATGTAAAACCTCCATTAATGAACTATATAGAGATGAAAGTCCATTATATCAAGGGCCCATTATATGTAAAACCTCCGTCTAATGAACTATATAGAGATGAAAGTCCATTATATCAAGGGCCCATTATATGTAAAACCTCCATCTAATGAACTATATAGAGATGAAAGTCCATTATATCAAGGGCCCATTATATGTAAAACCTCCACCTAATGAACCATATAGAGATGAAAGTCCATTATATCAAGGGCCCATTGTATGTAAAACCTCCATCTAATGAACCATATAGAGATGAAAGTCCATTATATCAAGGGGTCCATTATACGTAAAACCCTCCATCTAATGAACTATATAGATATGAAAGTCCATATCAAGGGTCCAATATATGTAAACCTCCATCTAATAAATCATATAGAGATGAAACCATTATATCAAGGCCCATTATAAAAACCCATCTAACAGAAATTGCAGCAGAGATGAAAGTCCATTACATCAAGGGTCCATTATATGTAAAACCTCCATCTAATGAACTATATAGAGATGAAAGTCCATTATATCAAGGGCCCATTATATGTAAAACCTCCATTTAATGAACTATATAGAGATGAAAGTCCATTATATCAAGGGCCCATTATATGTAAAACCTCCATCTAATGAACTATATAGAGATGAAAGTCCATTATATCAAGGGCCCATTATATGTAAAACCTCCATTTAATGAACTATATAGAGATGAAAGTCCATTATATCAAGGGTCCATTATATGTAAAACCTCCATCTAATGAACTATATAGAGATGAAAGTCCATTATATCAAGGGTCCATTATATGTAAAACCTCCATCTAATGAACTATATAGAGATGAAAGTCCATTATATCAAGGGCCCATTATATGTAAAACCTCCACCTAATGAACTATATAGAGATGAAAGTCCATTATATCAAGGGCCCATTATATGTAAAACCTCCATCTAATGAACTATATAGAGATGAAAGTCCATTATATCAAGGGCCCATTATATGTAAAACCTCCATCTAATGAACTATATAGAGATGAAAGTCCATTATATCAAGGGGTCCATTATATGTAAAACCTCCATCTAATGAACTATATAGAGATGAAAGTCCATTATATCAAGGGTCCATTATATGTAAAACCTCCATCTAATGAACTATATAGAGATGAAAGTCCATTATATCAAGGGCCCATTATATGTAAAACCTCCATCTAATGAACTATATAGAGATGAAAGTCGATTATATCAAGGGCCCATTATATGTAAAACCTCCATCTAATGAACTATATAGAGATGAAAGTCCATTATATCAAGGGCCCATTATATGTAAAACCTCCATCTAATGAACTATATAGAGATGAAAGTCCATTATATCAAGGGCCCATTATATGTAAAACCTCCATATAACGAACTAAAGTCCATCCCTAAGATGACCAACAATTGCCACACACCTCCAGAACAATATCTTCTGTACGCGACCAGGCAGAGGCTCACAGGCACACCTCTGGCAGGTCCACTCTCCCTCTGGCACCTTGTATAGGGGCGGAGACAGGCAGTACGTGTGGTAGGCGTTGACGCACGAATCACAGCACAGCAATTCACCTCCGTCCTGCGGGAAAAATGACGATAAACATAGTCGTACGTACGTTAATAAATAAATATAATTCTCGTAAATATAATTCTCGAACATGTAAACAAATAAACAAAGACACTCGTACAAGTAAACCTAACCTAACACTAACCTAACCATACCCTAACCTAACCCTATTTCAACCAAACAAAAGTATTATTTAACTTTAGGCCATACAGTAGTGCTCCCCGAAGATATAAACAATTGAATCTTTTAAATCTCTTTATTCCGATCATTTTGAACCTCGTATACCCGGCGGAAATGGATAATAGCGACCCAATTGAATTTAATCGATTTTACGGAGTTTTCGGTCTTCCCGAGATGTTATTGTCGTGGCCCGAGTTATGGATCACGGACGGGTAATATTAACCGACGTCATCCAGTCGTGACCAATGAGGTATCTATATCAGGATAATTTTTTTCGACCAATCGCATTTGAATTTACGCCAACAATGAAGGTCAGATTGGTTTAAAACTCGCCAAATAATACACGGGGAAAAACATATTGGTCGACCTCCGGTGATTTGTGTCGAAAGGTTAAAATTTACCACTTAACCTAACCCTACCCTCCCAGTACACCCTCGACCACCTCCCCCTCGATCACCTCCCCCTCGACCACTACCCCTCGACCAACCATCACTCACCTTACAAACTTTACAGTACTCCATATGCTCGTCCCCTTCCTTGACCCCCTCGACCACCTCCCCCTCGACCACTACCCCTCGACCAACCATCACTCACCTTACAAACTTTACAGTACTCCATATGCTCATCCTCTTCCTTCACCCCCTCGACCTCACAGGTGGGACAAGACCATTTCCCCTCAGGTGCCTCCTCCAGCTCGGGCTCAAGACACACCAGGTGGTAGGCCTTGGGGCACGTGTCGCACAGAATGATCTCACCGCCTTGTTGACACACCTCGCAGTAATCCTGATTGGGGGGAGACTAGTTAAGTATAAGAAAATATTAGTTAAATGTCCTGGAAAAATATCGAAGACATTGTATTAAAATTTTACAAATGTCTCGAAATTTATTTAGAAATTGAGTTTACGTTTGTCTTATTAAATGTCTGAAATTTGATTAAAGTCGGTGAAGGGAAGTTTATCTTGAGTAAAACCTCGATATAACGGAATAGCCTCCCCATGGAGTTCGTTAAATTGAGGTTTCACTGTATCAAATGCCTTCAGAAACATCGAAGATATTATGTGAAATATCCTGAGTATTATTCTGTCAAATATCATCAATAGTGAAGAAATTTACGACACGTTTACATTATTCTTGTCAATAAGTCGTCAACAGACATTTTTCTGGTGTAAATGTTGTTAAAATTTTAATAGAGTGTCGTAGAGATATTAATAAGAGTACATTGCTAGTCTTGAAGCTATTAGTATATAAATAGGAAAGATATTAGTTCATTACTAGTCTTTAAACTATTAGTACGATATATTAATATTAACGATATTAGTTCAAAATTAGTCTTGAAAATGTTAATAATGTTAAAATACTGTCATGTTAAACTGTCAGGCAAGATTACACTTGACACACCAATCACCAACCCAGCACTGATCATGTCACCCAGGCAGCAGAACTGATCCATGACTCATAACACAGCAGCCTTCAGCACCCCCTCCAGCACTGATCATGTCACCCAGGCAGCAGTACTCATCCATGACTCATAACACAGCAGCCTTCAGCACCCCCTCCAGCACTGATCATGTCACCCAGGCAGTACTCACCCATGACTCACAACACAGCAGCCTTCAGCACCCCCTCAGCACTAGTCATATGTCGCAGGCAGCAGTGCTCATCCATGACTCATAACACAGCAGCCTTCAGCACCCCCTCCAACACACAGTCATGTCACCCAGGCAGCAGTACTCACCCATGACTCACAACACAGCAGCCTTAGCACCCCCTCAACACTGATCATGTCACCCAGGCAGCAGTACTCATCCATGACTCACAACACAGCAGCCTTCAACTTCCCTCCAACACCTCCAACACTGATCATGTCACCCAGGCAGCAGAACTCATCCATGACTCACAACACAGCAGCCTTCAGCACCCCATCCAGCACTGATCATGTCACCCAGGCAGCAGAACCCATTCCATGACTCACAACACAGCAGCCTTCATCACCCTCTCCAACACTGATCATGTCACCCAGGCAGCAGAACTCATCCATGACTCACAACACAGCAGCCTTCAGCACCCCATCCAGCACTGATCATGTCACCCAGGCAGCAGAACCCATTCCATGACTCACAACACAGCAGCCTTCATCACCCTCTCCAACACTGATCATGTCACCCAGGCAGCAGAACTCATCCATGACTCACAACACAGCAGCCTTCAGCACCCCATCCAGCACTGATCATGTCACCCAGGCAGCAGAACCCATTCCATGACTCACAACACAGCAGCCTTCATCACCCTCTCCAACACTGATCATGTCACCCAGGCAGCAGAACTCATCCATGACTCACAACACAGCAGCCTTCAGCACCCCATCCAGCACTGATCATGTCACCCAGGCAGCAGAACCCATTCCATGACTCACAACACAGCAGCCTTCATCACCCTCTCCAACACTGATCATGTCACCCAGGCAGCAGAACTCATCCATGACTCACAACACAGCAGCCTTCAGCACCCCATCCAGCACTGATCATGTCACCCAGGCAGCAGAACCCATTCCATGACTCACAACACAGCAGCCTTCATCACCCTCTCCAACACTGATCATGTCACCACCACCTACACACACAGGTCACCACACAGATCACCACACAGGTCACCACACACAGGTCACCACACAGTCACCATACACAGGTCACCATACACAGTCTACACACAGATCACCACACACAGGTCTGCACACAGGTCACCACACACAGGTCACCACACACAGGTCACCACAGTCACCACACACAGGTCACCACACACAGGTCACCACACACACAGGTCACCACACACAGGTCACCATACACAGGTCACCACACACAGGTCACCACACAGTCACCACAGTCACCACACACAGGTCACCACACACAGGTCACCACACAGTACCATACACAGGTCACCACAGTCTGCCATACACAGGTCACCATACAGATCTGCATACACAGGTCACCACACAGGTCACCACACAGTCACCACAGTCACCACACACAGGTCACCACACACAGGTCACCACACGGTCACCATACACAGGTCACCACACACACAGGTCACCACACACAGGTCACCATACACAGGTCACCACACACAGGTCCTGCAGTCACCCACCGGTCACCACACACAGGTCACCACACACAGGTCACCACACACAGGTCACCATACACAGTCACCACACACGGGTCACCACAGGTCACCACACAGGTCACCATACACAGGTCACCACACACAGGTCACCACACACAGGTCACCACACACAGGTCACCATACACAGGTCACCATACACAGGTCACCACACACAGGTCACCACACACAGATCACCACACACAGGTCACCACACACAGGTCACCACACACAGATCACCATTAATACTCACTTGGTGATCAGTCTCATAACCATCCTCATCTTTAGCCTTCATTCTCTTCCTCCTTTTGGACTTGTTGCCAATCTTAGTCTTGGCCTTCTTCTTGGTTCCAGTGACCTGCTCGGCCTCATCCTCGGCCTTGTTCATGTCCTCGGCCTCGGCCAACATCTGCTCGAACTCGGCGTCGCTGTCCTGGCTCGAGTCGTCCTCCTGGGGGCAGGAATCCCGCGTTACGATTAGCCTTACCACGAAGCGTCGGCCGGAGGGACTTGTATGACCAACCAAGGCCATCCACACACTAATTATTTTTGTCTCACTTGAAGCAAAAAAATATAACAACTTTTTTTTATGGGGGTCTTTTTTTTTTTCTCTTGAATGTCTTTTTTTGCAGATGAATTTAGTTTAGAATCCAATGTGAAGGATTTGATACTGTGTTATATATGACAAGTATTGGTGGGGGCAGCCAGTACACTGCCCCACAGAGACATGGGTTTATAGGTACTGCCCCACAACCCACAGACATGGGTATCTGTCTTCTGTACAGTGAACAACACGAGGGAGGACTGATGCCCACCAAGTAAACAATACTGCAACATGATATTAAAAAAAAACAAAAAAAAAAATCAAAACTGTTCTACAAAGAAATGAAATAGAGAAAGAGAAACAGGAAGAAAGAGAGAGAGAGAGAGAGATAGAGAGAGAGAAAAAACCTTATTTATACAATCGTAGAACATGCTTAAATAACTGTAGTTGTAGGAAAAACATACGTTCTCTCGTTCCTGCGGTTGCGCCTCATATGTTTTGTTCAACCCCTTGTCTTGGACCTGTCAGATGAAGGGCCAAAGGACAAGCAAAAATTTTTTAAAAGCAAAGTGGAATGAATTTGTTTTAATTATTGTCGTTTTTTTTAAGGATATAAGATAAATACCCTGGCCATTAGGAGAGGGCATTGTGGGTACAAGAATTGGGTATTTGAAGGCAGTCATTTACACTTTTTACACAAAATTACCCTAATTTGGGGGTAATTACAGCCTTGTGTCATGCCCTGGCCATTAGGAGAGGGCATTGTGGGTACAAGAATTGGGTATTTGAAGGCAGTCATTTACACTTTTTACACAATATTACCCTAATTTCGGGGTAATTACAGCCTTGTGTCATACCCTGGCCATTAGGATAGAGAGGAAGAAAAATGGACACAACAATAGGTTATTAAAGACAGCCATTTTAAAACTCTTTCACACAATAATATCCTGCCTTGGGTACTTAAAAAAAACATCTATGTGGTAAAGGAACATTAGGCGCTACTCATAAAAGTTATCCTGCATGTTAAAAGTAGCACAGGAACACCATTAAACACCATTTTAGAGTGAGTGGGTGTGTTACTCTGGCCACACACTCTACACACACACTCTAACAGAAGTAAAACAAATTGAATTTATTGGGACTTGTGTGTTATAACATGTAACACACTTGTAACAGTATCTAGAGTGCGTGGGTGTGTTACTCTACCCACGCACTCAACAGAAGTGAATAAAACCTTGAAAAAAAAACACCACAGACAAAAACCACACACACTTTAGAAGAACTTAAAACCACACACACTTTAGAAGAACTTAAAACCAAACACACTTTACAAGAACTTAAACCACACACACTTTAGAAGAACTTAAAACCACACACACTTTACAAGAACTTAAAACCACACACACTTTAGAAGAACTTAAAACCACACACACTTTACAAGAACTTTAAACCAAACACACTTTACAAGAACTTAAAACCACACACACTTTAGAAGAACTTAAAACCACACACACTTTACAAGAACTTAAAACCACACACACTTTACAAGAACTTAAACCACACACACTTTACAAGAACTTAAAACCACACACACTTTACAAGAACTTAAAACCACACACACTTTACAAGAACTTAAAACCACACACACTTTACAAGAACTTAAACCACACACACTTTACAAGAACTTAAAACCACACACACTTTAGAAGAACTTAAAACACACACACTTTACAAGAACTTAAAACCACACACACAACTTAAAACCACACACACTTTACAAGAACTTAAAACCACACACACTTTACAAGAACTTAAAACCACACACACTTTACAAGAACTTAAAACCACACACACTTTACAAGAACTTAAAACCACACACACTTTACAAGAACTTAAAACCACACACACTTTACAAGAACTTAAAACCACACACACTTTAGAAGAACTTAAAACCACACACACTTTACAAGAACTTAAAACCACACACACTTTACAAGAACTTAAAACCACACACACTTTACAAGAACTTAAAACCACACACACTTTACAAGAACTTAAAACCACACACACTTTACAAGAACTTAAAACCACACACACTTTACAAGAACTTAAAACCACACACACTTTACAAGAACTTAAAACCACACACACTTTAGAATAACTTAAAACCACACACACTTTACAAGAACTTAAAACCACACACACTTTACAAGAACTTAAAACCACACACACTTTACAAGAACTTAAAACCACACACACTTTAGAATAACTTAAACCAAACACACTTTAGAATAACTTAAACCACACACACTTTACAAGAACTTAAAACCACACACACTTTAGAATAACTTAAACCAAACACATTGAAAGGATCGTCATTCCTCGCAAATCGACCACAAGAATTATTATTAACCACACGATCACTTGACCCTAAGACACATTATCATGCATCTGGCTTCACTTCTACCTTGACGCTTTACTCCCCGGGATTGGCTCTTTGGAACGTGTGTAAATCATGGGTTTTTTTTTTAACTAGACATGAATGGTGATTAAGAGTTTATGGAAAGATTATTACAATTATTAATGGTTAGATGGTAATACGCACATGGTGTTATATTGCTAGATAAACAGTCATGAAACTTACATAGACGTACAATCTCTTCCTTACATTCCAATCTACACGCACACAGACATACATTTAGATGCGCACATATATGATATTGCCTCCAAAAAACACTCACACACGCACACTATAACCTAACCTAACCTAAGACAACACAGTTCAAACCTCCATATAACGAACTTCGAGTATAATGGATTACCCTGTCATATTGTTCATTATAAGGAGGTTCAGTATATAACAAACTTCAATATAACGACCTAACCTCTCATAATAGTTCATTATAAGGAAGTTCAGTATATAATGAACTTCAATATAACGACCTAACCTCCAACATCGTCCGTTATAAAGAGATTTCGCCATACAGTTACCCCAGGTCTAATAACACAGTAATATCTCCGTTAGTCAGAATCCCTCAGACCCGGACCTCTCTAATGGACGGAATTTAAATTTTTCCGGCTTAATCATTCCCAGAACCGGAATTCTCGTCTTTGGGAACGATTTTCCGGGGACAGGAGATGAAAATCGGGAGCATTTTTTTTTAAATTCCGAGAAAATTTTTCCGTTACCCAGAAAATTCCGGGGACGGGGGATATTTTTCCAGGTTTGAGAGACGTCTGGTTACCTGGAAATCTGTCATTCCTGGAAGTGTTCTGGACCGATTGTTCCAGCTAATGGGGATATTACTGTAGTGACCTAACGACTATCTGGGGTCAAGGTTATAGACTGGGGGAAGAGGGTAGAGGTCATTTGAGGTCAACAGAGGTAATTTGAAGTCATTAGAGGTTATATAAGGTCATTTGGGGTCATCAGAGGTCATTTTTCACCGCCACAACGCTTAACGACACTTATGGCTTACATACACAGATATAAATATTAATATAATTATCTATGGCTACTAATTACTGTTTGTCTGTTTGTCTGTTTGTTTGGAAGACAGTAGGCGGGTATTGTCCTGAGAAAAGATATGGTGTGTGTGTGTGTGTGTCTCTTACCTGTGTGTGTGTGTGTGTAGTAGTAGTGTGCGTATATGTATGCATGGTGTCTAAGTGTATGTACGTTAATAATCTATAACTATCTACAAACGTCAGTGTGTGTGTGTGTCTCTTACCTGTGTGTGTGTGTGTGTGTGTCTGTGTGTGTGTCTGTGTGTGTGTGTGTGTGTGTGTGTGTGTGTGTGTGTGTCTCTGGTGAGATGGGACCAAGTGCAAGATGTTTCCTCACGAGCTTCATGAGCGTCTGAGAAGCAGCAGCCCAGAAGTTATGTCACAGCCTGGATGAGATGTCGACTGTCCTTCTCTCTCTCCCTACGGTCGGCTTTGCTCTGCCTCAGGAGCGAGAGCTTCTGCCCTATACTAACAGTTACAGATGCAGCTATGAGGCAACAGTCACTAATGTTGCATAGATCTGGGCTCAACTAGACTATGAGGCAACAGTCACTGAATGTTGCATAGATCTGACTCAACTGGACTATGAGGCAACAGTCACTGAATGTTGCATAGATCTGCAGCTCAACTAGACTATGAGGCAACAGTCACTATGTTGCATAGATCTGCTCAACCAGACTATGAGGCAACAGTCACTGAATGCTGCAGATCTGATGTGTTGGGAGTCTGAATGAGATCAACAGTCACGATTTGCATAGATCTGTCTTGGGTGGTTGAACTAGACTATGAGGCAACAGTCACTAATGTTGCATAGATCTGCGGCTCAACTAGACTGGGAACAGTCACTGAATGTTGCATAGATCTGCGGCTCAACTAGACTATGAGGCAACAGTCACTGAATGTTGCATAGATCTGCTGGCTCACTGAGCTATGAGGCAACAGTCACTGAATGTTGCATAGATCTGGAAGCTCAACTAGACTATGAGGCAACAGTCACTGAATGTTGCATAGATCTGCTGCTCAACTAGACTATGAGGCAACAGTCACTGAATGTTGCATAGATCTCTTGACTTTACTCACAGTTAGGATAGCTACTTATGTATTAGGATAGTTAATTTTAAGGTAATAAAATGGTGGCGAAGGTTGTGGCTATAGGGGGACTGGAGGCCACATAGTAGTAGTGTGCGTTATATCTATGTCTGGTGTCTAGGTGTATGTCGTCAACTATTTACAAACGTCGGTGTGTAGTAAGTACCTCCCCCAAAACCCCAAATTTGTGGGGGGTTAAGTTAAAGTATAACCTTTAAATATTGACTCTTAGGACAATTATTTCTTTTACCTGTGTGTGTGTGTGTGTGTGTGTAGGGTAATAATGTAGTGTGTACATGTGTAGGTCAATAATGTCAACAGTGACAAATGACTCCACCAGCTGTGTGTTGTGTGTGTGTGTGTGTGTGTGTGTGTGTGTGGGGTAAAACTGTAGTGTGTGTGTCACAGGTGTAGGTCAATAATGTCAACAGTAACAAAATGACTCCATCAGCTGTGTGTGTGTGTGTGTGTGTGTGGGGGGTAAGGCTGTATGTGTGTGTACAGGTGTAGGTCAATATGTCAACAGTGAACCAAGGACTCCATCAGCTGTGTGTGTGTGTGTGTGTGTGTGGTAATGGCTGTAGTGTGTGTAGGTGTAGTCAATAATGTCAACAGTGAACCAAGGACTCCATCAGCTGTGTGTGTGTGTGTGTGTTTGTGGAAAGGCTGTAGTGTGTGTACAGGTGTGGAGTCAATAATGTCAACAGTGGACAAAGGACTCCATCAGCTGTGTGTGTGTGTGTGTGTGTGGTAAAGCTGTAGTGTGTGTACAGGTAGTGTCAATAGTGTCAACAGTGAACCAAGGACTCATCAGCTGTGTGTGTGTGTGTGTGTGGGTAATAGAGGTTAGGTCAATAGTAGACCATATGTGGTAAAGGCTGTAGTGTGTGTACAGGTGTAGGTCAATAGTGTCAACAGTGAACCAAGGACTCCATCAGCTGTGTGTGTGTGTGTGTGTGAAGAATGTCATGTGTGTGTACAGGTGTATGTCAATAATGTCAACAGTGAACCAAGGACTCCATCAGCTGTGTGTGTGTGTGTGTGTGTGTGTGTGTGTGGGTAATGGCTGTGTGTGTACAGGTGTAGGTCAATAGTGTCAACAGTGAACCAGGACTCCTCAGCTGTGTGTGTGTGTGTGTTGGGGTAATGGCTGTAGTGTACAGGTGTAGTCAATATCAACAGTGAACCAAAGACTCCATCAGCTGTGTGTGAATGGGCTGTGTGTTGTGTACAGTGTGGGTCAATATGTCAACAGTGAACAAGGACTATCCGTGTGTGTGTGTGTGTGTGTGTGTGTGAGGCTTTAGTGTGTGTACAGGTGTGGTCAATAATGTCAACAGTGGACAAGGACTCTCAGTGTGTGTGTGTGGTGTGTGGGTAAGGCTGTAGTGTGTGTACAGGTGTGGTAATAGTGTCAACAGGAACCAAGGACTCCATCAGCTGTGTGTGTGTGTGTGTGTGTGGAGTAGGTGTAGTGTGTGTACAGGTGTAGGTCAATAGTGTCAACAGTGAACAAATGACTCCATCAGCTGTGTGTGTGTGTGTTAATGGTGGGTAAAGCTGTAGTGTGTGTACAGGTGTAGGTCAATAGTGTCAACAGTGAACAAGGACTCCATCAGCTCACCAAACTCACGATGTTTCCTTCTTCCTCTTGCCCAACTTAATCTTGAGGGTGGGCACTTTACGCCCTTCTTCACCTTGGCCTCCTCCTCGCTGGTTCGTTTAGGCCTGCTTCTTCTTGCGACGCCCTGGCTGTCTAGTCCAGCTCCTCCCGGCCTCCTCCTCCACTTTGGATTTCCTCGGATCGGCCTCTCTACCCTTTGGGGGTCACCTCGCAGTTCTTTACTGGTCTCAGCAGGTTGGTGCTGTCACCTACCTACCCCCTCTGTGGTGGTACTGGCCTCCACATTACCTCTGTGGTTACTGCTGCTGGTGGCCTAACCTAACCTGACTGATATTACTTCTCTTAACTCCCTCTGTGGTTACTGCTGCTGACCTAACTAACCTGACCTGATATTACTTCTCTTAACTCCTCTTGGTTACTGCTGCTGACTGACTAACCCTAACCTGACCTGATATTACTTCTCTTAACTCCCTCTGTGGTTACTGCTGCTGACCTGACCTGACCTGATATTACTTCTCTTAACTCCTCTGTGGTTACTGCTGCTGATTGACCTGACTTTTCTTACCCAATCTAGCCTGACCTGGCCTAACCTATGCTCACGTGTAGTTGGGTTAGATTACGTCGCCAGGTTAGGTTTGGTTCTGTATAATGGGTAATCTTTAGATGAACTAATCTAAGCTGGAGATATTTTGTCAATCATTCAACCTCTTAATGTACAGTAATCCGTCTTTTTGCGGGTTTTATCGCAGTTTGACCATTACGCGTTTTTACTCAAAATATATATATTCAATATCCTTAAAAAAAAAAAATAAAATTGCCATGTTTTTATAACCCCCAGTGAGGTCGCGGCAAATGGCGGCGTGGAGCCACTCTTCTCGGGGCCGCGCTGCTCTTGAAGCATCACTCCACCTGCCTGTACTGTGAGGCGGGCAGGCACCTCGGACACCATGCTCTTAGAAGCATCACTCCACACCTGCCTACTGTACTGAGGGCCGACGAGGCGCGAGGACAGGCTGGCAATGTGGGTGTTGCCGACCTCAGCAAATAAATTGAAATTTTAATACTTGTAAATAAACATTTTGTTATATAACCATTTTTAAGTTTTTCCATTATTATCAACAATGGTGGTTTTAAATAATTATGTTAATACAGTAGTGAGTGTGGCCTCTGGGTGAGTGGTGGAGCAAGGTCCAGTGGTTGAGGTCAATGACCTGCCTCAGCTGTTTGGTGGCTACAGTGATTCTAAGAGTATCCGCAGTTTGGGGCTTTCGCGGTTCAGAACTTAATTCCCACGAAAAACCTGGGATTACTGTACTGTCATTATTATTGTATTCATATCTATAATAATTCTCCCCATTCTACTTATATTTTAAGTCTTATTATCTAACTAACTACCCTGAATAAAACTCATCTCTAACGACATCGCTGAACGACCCTCAACCCCTCGTTGAGGCAGAAGACACCCGAATTGTTGATAACTGAACAGGCTAATGACTGATATATCCTCCTGATAATTAGCCCCAGTTCATTTCACCTGAAGTTTAACGGACCCCAACACAACTCTTCACGGCAAAACCTCCTATATAATGGAACTTCTCTCTCCATGCCTACTTGGACCTCGATATAATAGCTATCTCTCCATGTTGATTTATTTCGTTTAGAGGTTTAAATGAGACCCTCAATACAATGGACTTTCATCACAAAGTCCATTAAGTGAAATTTTACATCTTCCCTGAAATATAATAGACCTTCATCACCATAATCCACTAATTGAGATCTTACAGTAACGACCCATTCCTGTTCTGTATATTAGGATTACAGTAATTATACAAGAGAAACAACAATAACTTTTAATATTACAAAGTTACATAATATATTACAACAAGTTTATCTGGTCTGATACTTTGTCTGTTTATAATTTCGTTCTGTAAATAAATCGTAAATCAAGATGGTTTCATTTAAAATTTTTCCATTGGTGTTTTTTTTTTCGGTTTTAATTTATTGTTTGTTGGCGTTCCAATATATCACGTAAATAGTCCTTTTCGTAAACAATGCAAATCACAAGCGCATTTTGGAACTTTAGATTGTTGAAAAATATATATTATTATTCAAATAAAATATACTTTCGTTTACAGCTAATGACCACTGATGATGACCACCGTCCCTACAGCTAACTTACCATATTGATGACCACGTCTAGCTAACATCTGATGATAATACGATCTAACTTACTACCACACCAACCCTTCACATCTATCCAATAGCTTCGATTCAATAAACAAAAGGTCATCACAGGTCAAAACACAAACGTAAACAATAACAAACGGAAGACTTCGACTTAGGTCAGGTCAGGTCAGGTCAGGGTTAACAGGCTCTGAGATCCGGATTATTGAGACTTTTGGATAATTGTAATTCATTTGAGTATAATATTTTAAACTTAGAATTGTTTTGAGGTGATTCTCAATCTTGGGATTATTGCCATCTGATTGGTAAGCAATAGATCTCAAGCTTTGAATCTGAATATATACATCTAATAACTACCACAATACATTAATTACAAAAATAAATTACCAGACATTACACAGGGGTATAAGTTGATATGGTTACAGAAATTCTCAGCATTCTGGAATGCGCGATGCATGAACTCCTGTAGATACGATTTAACAAAGTCGTGTTTACATCCTCGCATCGTCTTGATCTGATTCCTGTGTTTGTTCCAGTAAGCGTCGACGACTCCGGCGTGTCGTAAATTCACTTTCGGCGGAATTAGAGGCGTGTCCGGGGTCCGTAGATCGCATGGTCTACGACCAGCGTCGTCCGTGGATCACCGAGCCGGACGTAACCACCGCTCGCGATGGGCAGTAGCGTGGTGTCGGGTGGGGTCGCGGGGCGATCGTGCGGTGACGGGGATGGGTGCTGGTGTCGATGTTGAACACCCATGGACTGGGGCTGGGGGCTGTCCGTCCGTTGGCGGGCTTGGGTTTATGAGTCAGAGCGCGAGTGTCCATCTCTACCACACTGAACCTCCAGCCTGATGGGTTAGCCTGGAAGTGCTTGAACAGACCTCCCGGAAAAACTATATGATCATGCGGTTTTCGGACACGTCAGCTAAGCCGACTGGCGTTGGCTCCCGACTCGCTCGCTCCAGAGGTAGATGGCATGGACCCACTTCTGTAACGACATGCGGGACTTAGAAGCGACCGGTTCATATCGACACGTCAGCTTGTACTTGACACAGCCGCGGGTCTTACACCTCCAGGCCGACCCGTCCTTGCTTCTAGAATGTTTAGTCCACGTCATGGGGTTATGACAACAGTGGCAAGTCATTTGACGCCTGAGAAGTCCGTGTTGTTGGAGCCAATTAATGACCGGCGAGGGGTCCCCACACTGCAGGCGTTGGACGACCTCTGCAAGGTATTGAGGCCCATAGTCTGCTGTTAGACTTTCTCATAAGTGTCTCATACAGTGTATTAGCATATGGACACACTGGTACCTATCGACACACACGGCAACAATAATGGTGTGTTTGCATATATGACACAGAGGTATACATCCGACACACATGACAACAATAATGGTGTGTTTGCATATATGACACACAGGGTATACATCGACACACACTTGACAACAATAATGGTGTGTGCATATGACACCATCCTCCACACTGTGACACCATCCTCCACACTCTGACACCATCCTCCACACTCTGACACCATCCTCACACACTGACACCATCCTCCACACACTGACACCATCCTCCACACTGTGACACCATCCTCCACACTCTGACACCATCCTCCACCTCTGACACCATCCTCCACTCTTGACACCATCCTCCACACTGTGACACAATCCTCCACACTGTGACACCATCCTCCACACTGTGACACCATCCTCCACACACTGACACCATCCTCCACTGTGACACCATCCTCACACTGTGACACCATCCTCCACACTCTGACACCATCCTCCACACTCTGACACCATCCTCCACACACTGAACCATCCTCCACACTCTGACACAATCCTCCACTGACACCATCCTCCACACTCTGACACCATCCTCCACCTCTGACACCATCCTCCACACTCTGACACCATCCTCCACACTCTGAACCATCCTCACACTCTGACACCATCCTCCACACTGTGACACCATCCTCACACTGTGACACCATCCTCCACACTCTGACACCATCCTCCACACCTGACACCATCCTCCACACTCTGACACCATCCTCCACACACTGACACCATCCTCCACCTCTGACACCATCCTCCACACTCTGACACCATCCTACACCACAATAATAATGTCTCTTTGTAATATATAGCCGGACAGACAAATTTTAACAGGTAACAATGGACATCTTTAATCACCTGAAGATTGACCCCTAATATAGCCCCCCACCTGTAGTTCCAACCCCAATACTAACAGGGAGGGGTCTAATATATTTTTCTGCCAATCAACCAATCAGACACAGTTTCTTTTTATTTACTAACGGCGCTACGAGTGGGACGGTCATTAGGCTAAATCGTCAATAAGCGGGTAATAAAATATCCCCAAAGTCCTTAGACCCCAAGGCCCCGACACCAATTACAAACACTGCATAAACTTTCCCAAGACGGGCATAAATTTCCCACAATGGGCATAAATCCCTCAATCGGGCATAAATCCCTCCAAGCGGGCATTAAATCCCAGTCTGGCATAAATCCCTCACAATCGGGCATAAATCCCTCACAAACGGGCATTAAATCCCCCAGTCTGGCATAAATCTCACAATGAGCATAAATCCCTCAAGCGGGCATTAAATCCCCAGTCTGGCATAAATCCCCTCACAATCGGGCATAAATCCCCACAGTGGGCATAAATCACTGGTATAATAGTCAGAATAATAATGTTGAATTAAATCTAGTTTTATTTAACACAGAATTACAAAGAGAGAGAGAGAGAGAGAGAGACACAGAGAGAGAGAACGAAGAGAGAGAGAGAGAGAGAGAGAGAGAGAGACCACCTCAATTCAATCAACAGACCTGAACTGGCTCTGGCTCTGCTCCTCCTCTTCCATCTTCTTCCTCCTCCTCGTCCTCTTGGCGTGAGCCGGTGAACTCCCGACTTGGCACACCAGCATCATCAATTTGGCACAGGTACCTGGAAAATGGGACACAATTAGCCTGTTACCTGGGCGGTAATAGTCGTTTTACCAATTAATTTATTACCTGGGTGATAAGAGACGTTTTACCAATTAATTTATCACCTGGGCCGAGTAAGAGACGTTTTACCAATTAATTTATTACCTGGGCCGAATAAGAGACGTTTTGCAATTAATTTATCACCTGGGCCGAATAAGAGACGTTTTACCAATTAATTTATTACCTGGATGGGAAATTCCTCTGGACAGGTAACTACAAGAGACAATTTACCGAATGGACGAGTTAACATAATCCACTAAATCGTTCGTAGTTAGATACAATATAATTTGTTTTAAAGTCCTGTTATAAATGGCCTCTTCAGACCCCCAATTGCCTCGTTCGGGTGAGTTTCAAGGGTGTGTTTTATGGTTTAAGTCGTGGATATTAGTAAGTGGATTGGGTTGGGATTGGATGGCGTTATTATTAGCATTTTGGTATAAAAGTCTCCCATATACACACGAGTCAGTGATGATATTGTCTGGACTTTGATAATACCTGATGCTAGTTAACGTGACAACATAATGCTGTTACTCCTCTGGTGATTCACTTATGAACCACTGGGATATGTGGTCGTTTATATTAATTAACGGGTCAAATTTTACTCGAACTACCATAAGTATTAGGATGTTTCGATTCTGGGTAGGATATATTGGGTTAATGTTCGTTTTGGTCATCTCTGTACCTAGATATGCAGGCAAGGTTTTCTCTTTGGGTGGTTTGTGATGTGGTATGAATGATTTAGACCTTCAATTCTATCATAACCTAACCTAACCAACCTTATAACTTATCATACCCTAACCTAACCAACCTTATAACTTATCATACCCTAAGCTAACATATGATCTGTATTTTCTTATGTGATCGAATAATGTTTTGCGCTATAAATCCCGTAGAGACAATGTGTCTTATTGTTTAAAGGATCTTAAGGTTCCCCGGATGACCAAAATAATACCAATATTGTTTGAAATGTTTATACTATGAAATTTGTTGTATGGGGCAGCTAATATCCATAGAATTAGTTAATGTTCTATAGTAATATTTAATATAGTATTACTGAGTTGTAAAGCACAATTAATTATCTAATAATATTTATTTAGAGAGCCAATCAGGGAAAGGTTGGACAACTACAGCCGGCTGACTCCTGTTGGGAAGCTCGCCCCAGTCAGTGATATCACAACCAATCACAGAGCTTTTAGCAGTCACGTGACTTTTTAAAAACTTTAACTCTTATTATTGACACTTTTTGACCCAATTTATATAACAATATCATTACCATCGTGAATTTAAGCGCTTTCTTTACCCATTGACTGGCCATCTTATGAAAAAATCCCGGCCGTTAACTCGTCCATTGTATCGTTATCTGGACGGGAAATTATTCTGGACATTTCCGCAGAATTATCGACCAACGACTTACTCTGGGGAATATATTCAACGCCACAAGGGCATAAAGATAAAAACACCGACATTTCCACAAAATTATCAACCAATTTCTTACTCTGGGGTATATTCACACCATAAGGGCATAAAGGTCAAAACTCAACATTTCAGCAAAATCATCAACCAATTTCTTACTCTGGGGTATAATTCCACACCATAAGGGCATAAGTGTTCAAACAAAACATTTCCGCACAATTAATCAGCCAAAAACGACTTACTCTGGGGTTCTCCTTAGCCAATAGCGGCCTCACGTGCTGTTGGAAGAGTTTATAGGTCGTTAGGGTCTGGTAGTCATTCTCCGTGTACTCCAGTTGGCGTCGTTTAGGCCAAAGCTCTCGCACACTTCACCCACGGTTGGCATCTGTTCACTGCCTGTTGGGGGTAATTTTCGCTGTGTCAGAACAATGGTCAAAGCTTCACCTCCTTACAGTACAATGGGAGCACCTGAAGATTAACCCCCCCAAGCTTATTTCACCTGATTAGCCCCCAAGCTTATTTCACCTGATTAGCCCCCAAGCTTATTTCACCTAACCTAACTTGAAAATTCACCCCAAGCTTATTTCACCTTAAGATTCACCTCCCCAAGCTTATTTCACCTGTAGATTCACCTCCCCAAGCTTATTTCACCTGAAGATTCACCTCCCCAAGCTTATTTCACCTGATATATATTCATGAATAGTCACCCCAGCTTATTTCACACACACACACACACACACAAAGCGTACACCCACCCACGCACAAACGTACACTCTATCCTACACACACACACAAGCGTACACCCACCCACACCCACCCTCTGCACCAGCCACCCGCTTACTATTCTCCGTTGGAGTGCTGGGGCGAGGTGGCGGGGTGGTCCTCGGCCCCTACCTGCGGCCTCGACGGACCTCGGCTCTCCTCCTGGTAGTCTGAGTAGAGGCCATCTTCTTCATATTCCCTTCCTGGGTATATAGAGATCCAATTAATAATCTGTCTGTCTGTCTATCCATCTATCTATCTATCCATCTATCTATCTATCTATCTAATACAAAAACAACCTAGCGCCACAACACCCCAGTACTCACGCTCTCGCTCTCGTCCTTCTTCTTGCGTTTCTTGCGTCCCCGTTCGCCCCGGGATGACTTGCGCTTCTTGCTCTTCTTCCTCTTCCTCTTCCCTCCCCATTCTTCATCTTGTTCCTCTTCATTTGAGTCTCCTTGTTCCTCTTCTCCCTCTTCCCCTTCTGCTTCTTGCTCCTCCTCCTCTGTTAAATCAAGTGTGGGTATTAGTGGGTGTGGGGGTGTGGGTGGATTAGTAGATAGATGGTTTGGTTAGGTTTAATTAGGTTGGTTTAGTTAGGTTAGGTTGGTTGGGTTTAGTGAGGTTAGTTAGGTTAGGTTGGTTAGGTTGGTTTAGTGAGGTTAGTTAGGTTAGGTTGGAGTTGGTTTAGTGAGGTTAGGTTAGGTTTTCTTTTTTACGGGTAATGGCTCACCCGGACACAGGTCATCGCCCTACAAGGTTATATTAATGTACACAGTGAAGATGACGGGAAAGCCTCTTTATAATTGATATGAGAGCAGTACTCCAAGTAAGGACCAATTAATCCCTTATATACTTGAACAGCTCAGGGGTGAAGTAGCTATGGCATCTGTACAGCATTCACAGCTTTGGGGCGGCAGCAACGAACCAACAGCTCAGGGGTGAAGTAACTATGGCATCTGTACAGCATTCACAGCTTTGGGGAGGCAGCTTGTGTTGTGTGGCTTCCATGATATATTACAGCAAATGGTGAGGCCGAGCAATGAATCAAATAAATCCTAAATAAAATACAATATTTAATCGCAGAAATAAAATATGGCGGAGAGACGCAGCTAAAAAAAAATACAAAATTGAGCTAAAAAACAATTGAACTAAAAAAAATAATTGGACTAAAAATTCCCTCGATGGGGTATTAAGGCTGGACCACTGTCAAGTCTAACCTAACCAAGTCTAACCTAACCAAGTCTAACCTAACCAAGTCTAACCTAACAAGTTTAACAACTTTGTAGTAAGTGCTGGAATGCTGAAAAGTTTCAAAAGGAGGCTAGATAGGGTGGTGGACGAGTGGAACAAGCTTAGCAACTTTGTAGTAAGTGCTGGAACGCTGGAAAGTTTTAAAAGGAGGCTAGATAGGGTGGTGGACGAGTGGAACAAGCTTACCAACTTTGTAGTAAGTGCTGGAACGCTGGAAAGTTTTAAAAGGAGGCTGAATAGGGTGGTGGACGATTGGAACAAGCTTAGCAACTTTGTAGTAAGTGCTGGAACGCTGGAAAGTTTTAAGGAGGCTAGATAGGGTGGTGGACCGAGTGGAACAAGCTTAGCAACTTTGTAGTAAGTGCTGGAACGCTGGAAAGTTTTAAAAGGAGACTAGATAGGGTGGTGGACAGGGGAACAAGCTTAGCAACTTTGTAGTAAGTGCTGGAATGCTGGAAAGTTTTAGGAGGCTAGATAGGGTGGTGGACGAGTGGAACAAGCTTAGCAACTTTGTAGTAAGTGCTGGAACGCTGGAAAGTTTTAAAAGGAAGCTGATATGGTGGTGGACGATTGGAACAAGCTTAGCAACTTTGTAGTAAGTGCTGGAACGCTGGAAAGTTTTAAAAGGAGGCTAGATAGGGTGGTGGACGAGTGGAACAAGCTTAGCAACTTTGTAGTAAGTGCTGGAGCGCTGGAAAGTTTAAAGGAAGCTAGATAGGGTGGTGGACGAGTGGAACAAGCTTACAACTTTGTAGTAAGTGCTGGAACGCTGAAAGTTTTAAAAGGAGGCTAGATAGATTCATGGATGATGAAGTGGTAGTACTCTCGACAGGAGCTGCCATGAACAGGTCAACTGGCCTATTGCAGACTCCATATGTTCTTAACCTAACCAAACTTAACCAAGCCAAGCCAAACCTAACCTAACTTAAACAATTCCCTTATCAATATATAGCCTTTAATATATAAATAATCATTATAACACATATTTAGACACATATTGGACACATATTAGTTACATATTTATACAGAAACAGAAAAATGGCCATGAATTATTATTGGTTAGGTTGAGTTAGCCTTTAAGAGACAAATAATCATTATAACACATATTTAGACACATATTGGACACATAATCACCCCATAACAACCCTTAAAGATCATAATAACCTCCCCATGTGTCTTTAAGAGGTCAAAACCGAGGTCAGAGGTCAAACCAAAACGTTTCAACTATTCTCCAACTTTTACTGTTTTGTGTAGATTGATAGTTAGGGTTATAATTAGGTAGTTATTAGTGATTAAAGGTTATAATAGCCTGGTTGAGACACGGGGTCAGGTAATCAGCAACAAAGTTCAAAAACGTTCATTTAAACGTTGAAATAATGAACTAATCAACGTTTTTTTTTAAATTAATAGATAAATTAAGATATAATTGACTAGTTAATAATGATTATAGGTTAATAGAACTTGTTATAAATAAACCCCAATTAAACCAACCTATCTACCCTATCATTAATAACTAAGTAATAAAAACACCTAGAATAAGAAAACTATTAATTAAACAACATAATAAAGAGATAAATAAGAGTTTAATAAGAGATAAACAATAATAATGCTTTAGTGACTATGGTCTACCCCCCATGCTGCCGGTCCATTTAAAAACCATCAATTAAACCCTAAAAAACACTATAATTACCTGGATATTCCTGTTCTTCTATATCTGATGGCATTCTAGAAGGTTTAATCTATCTTTTAATATCCTTCAAGATTAATTTACTGGTTTAATTACTCGTTTATAAAAGGAAAACACGGAATGGTTAACTAGATGGCGTCTCTCTCACTCTGTCGCCATTTAACTTTTATTCAGGACAAAGAATAGCCACTGCATGCGTCTCTTATTTAGGCTTATTTCTCCTTATTACTGGCTCTAACGGCATTATATATGGTCTTATAATACTTTAGTAACGAGATGTATTAGTTATATATCGTTAACTCTAAATACTCTTTCTCTCTCTCTCTTATTACTGGCTTATGTCCCTTATTACTGGCTCTAACGGCATTATATATGGTCTTATAATACTATAGTAACGAGATGTATTAGTTATATATCGTTAAAATACTCTTAATACTCTTAATTCTCTCTATCTCTCTTTGTCTCTCTCTCTCTCTTATTTAAGGCTTATTTCTCCTTATTACTGGCTCTAACGGCTTTATATATGGTCTTATAATACTTTAGTAACGAGATGTATTAGTTATATATCGTTAAAATACTCTAAATACTATTCTCTCTTTCTCTCTCTCTTATTACTGGCTTATTTCTCCTTATTACTGGCTCTAACGGCATTATATATGGTCTTATAATACTTTAGTAACGAGATGTATTAGTTATATATCGTTAAAATACTCTAAATACTCTTAATTCTCTCTTTCTCTCTCTCTTATTTAAGGCTTATTTCTCCTTATTACTGGCTCTAACGGCATTATATATGGTCTTATAATACTTTAGTAACGAGATGTATTAGTTATATATCGTTAAAATACTCTTAATACTCTTAATTCTATCTCTCTTTGTCTCTCTCTCTCTCTTATTACTGGCTTATGTCCCTTATTACTGGCTCTAACGGCATTATATATGGTCTTATAATACTTTAGTAACGAGATATTAGTTATATATCGTTAAAATACTCTAAATACTCTTAATTCTCTCTTTCTCTCTCTCTCTTATTACTGGCTTATGTCCCTTATTACTGGCTCTAACGGCATTATATATGGTCTTATAATACTTTAACGAGATGTATTAGTTATATATCGTTAAAATACTCTTAATACTCTTAATTCTCTCTATCTCTCTTTGTCTCTCTCTCTCTCTATCTTGTGTATGTCCTTATTACTGGCTCTAACGGCATTATATATGGTCTTATAATACTTTAGTAACGAGATGTATTAGTTATATATCGTTAAAATACTCTTAATACTCTTAATTCTCTCTATCTCTCTTTGTCTCTCTCTCTCTTATTACTGGCTTATGTCCCCTTTACTGGCTCTAACGGCATTATATATGGTCTTATAATACTTTAGTAACGAGATGTATTAGTTATATATCGTTAAAATACTAATACTCTTAATTCTCTCTATCTCTCTATCTCTCTTTCTCTCTATCTCTCTTTGTCTGTGGCTTACGTCCTTGTTACTGGCTCTAAACACTGTACTAATGTCTCTAATTCTCTCTACCAATTCTATCTCTCTCTCTCTCTCTCTACCCACTAGAAATTGTATCATCAGAAATAATTGCTAGTTTAATAACCTAATTTACGTCGATATTTGTTATCTGTTATCATAGGAGGTCACCAGGCACTATCACTATCAGACACTTATCACACACTTATCACACTTATCAGACACTTCAGATGGACTTACGACGCCGAAGACAGTGTGTTTTAGGAAGCCGTAAGGAAAGGTTTGCAGCTAAGTGTGGTGTGGTGTGTGGTGTGGTAGCTGTGGTGTGGTGTGTGGTGTGGTGAGCTGTGGTGTGGTGGTGTGGTGTGTGGTGTGGTGTGGTATGGTGTGGGGTGGTGTGGTGTGGTGTGCTGCGGTGAGGTGGTGTGGGGTGGTGTGGTGAGCTGTGGTGTGGTGTGGTGTGGTGTGGTAGCTATGAGACAGTTAGATACGTTAATGTACGGAATAAGGCAAACAGAGTATTGGGTTTTATATCTAGAGTGTAAGTAACAAGAGTGCAGAGGATGTATTGCAACTATATCTTGAGTCAGGCCACCTCCATTATGTGGTTCAGTTCTGGTGCCCCTATTATAGAATGGATATCAATTCACTGGAGTCGGTGCAGCGAAGAATGACGAAATGATTCCGGGACTTAGAAACCTTCCATATCAGGATAGGTGAAACTAAACTTTCATTCCTGGAAAGACGAAGAGTGCGGGGAGATATGATAGAAATATTTAAGTGGGTGAAAGGAATCAATAAAGGGATATAGATAAAGTTCTTATAATATCCGAGCAGGATAGGACTCGTAGCAACGGATTTAAGTTGGATAAGTTTGAGGAGGAGATAGGGAACTGGTTCACAAATAGGTTGGTGGACGAGTGGAACAAGCTTAACCTTTGCAGTAAGTGCTGGAATGCTGAAAGTTTCAAAAGGAGGCTAGATAGGGTGGTGGACGAGTGGAACAAGCAGCAACTTTGCAGTAAGTGCTGGAACGCTGGAAAGTTTTAAAAAGGAGGCTAGATAGGGTGTGGTGGATGAGTGGAACAAGCTTAGCAACTTTGTAGTAAGTGCTGGAACGCTGGAAAGTTTTAAAAAGGAGGCTAGATAGATTCATGGATGATAGAGGTGGTAGTAACTCTCGACAGGATCTGCCATGAACAGACCAACCGCGGCCTATTGCAGACTCCTTATTTTCTTATGTTCTCACGTCACCAGTTAGGAGGAGAATACCTAACCAAACCCAACCAAACCTAACCCCCGGTAGTTAATGTTATCTTATCTATGTCTGGCATCACTGATAACACTAAAAGCAAGATGATGATAGTGTGTGTGTTGTGTGTGTGTGTGTGTGTGTGTGGACACTAGGGGTAATCTATCATAACAAAAACTTTGGTATTTTCTGAAGATAAATTTACTCTGTTAAACTAACCTAACACTAACCTAAACTAATCTTAACCTAGCTTAACCTAACACTAACCTAAACTAATCTTAACCTAAGCAACTTAATACTAACCTTACCTAATCTTAATCTAGCTTAACCTAACACTAACCTAAACTAACCAATTCTGTTTATATCAGACATGGAGATGGACACTAGGCGAGCGGTTTTCTTGGGCACGGTGAGTAATCCAGCTGTATTATAAATCCTAACAACTATAACACAACGAACTGGTAACAATATGGCGTAGAATATGCCCTGAGACTCTACCCTATACTAGATTATGTTGTTATCTTAAGCTAATGTGGCTAAATGTGTGTTTTAGTGAATAATTATTGTCAATTGGCCTGCCATCTTTGTGTGGTAGCTTAAGTGAGTCAGTTAGATACGTTCTCACATCACCAGTTAGGAGGAAAACTTAACGTAGGAACCTTTGAGAATCCATCTTTGTGTGTAAAGTAAGCAAGTGGGTCCAGTTGAATGCGTTCTCACATCACAGTTAGGAGGAAAGAATTGAACTTAGAGACCTTTGAATCCATCTTTGTGTGGTAGCTTAAGTGAGTCAGTTAGATACGTTCTCACATCACCAGTTAGGAGGAAAACTTAACGTAGGAACCTTTGAGAATCCATCTTTGTGTGGTAGCTTAAGTGAGACAGTTAGATACGTTCTCACATCACCAGTTAGGAGGAAAACTTAACGTAGGAACCTTTGAGAATCCATCTTTGTGTGGTAGCTTAAGTGAGACAGTTAGATACGTTCTCACATCACCAGTTAGGAGGAAAACTTAATGTAGGAACCTTTGAGAATCCATCTTTGTGTGGTAGCTTAAGTGTGACAGTTAGATACGTTCTCACATCACCAGTTAGGAGGAAAACTTAACGTAGGAACCTTTGAGAATCCATCTTTGTGTGGTAGCTTAAGTGAGTCAGTTAGATACGTTCTCACATCACCAGTTAGGAGGAAAACTTAACGTAGGAACCTTTGAGAATCCATCTTTGTGTGGTAGCTTAAGTGACTCAGTTAGATACGTTCTCACATCACCAGTTAGGAGGAAAACTTAACGTAGGAACCTTTGAGAATCCATCTTTGTGTGGTAGCTTAAGTGACTCAGTTAGATACGTTCTCACATCACCAGTGAGGAGGAAAACGTAACGTAGGAACCTTTGAGAATCCATCTTTGTGTAGTAGCTTAAGTGAGTCAGTTAGATACGTTCTCACATCACCAGTTAGGAGGAAAATTGAACTTAGGAACCTTTGCGAATCCATCTTTGTGTGGTACCTTAAGTGAGTCAGTTAGATACGTTCTCACATCACCAGTTAGGGGGAAAATTGAACTTAGGAACCTTTGAGAATCCATCTTTGTGTGGTAGCTTAAGTGAGTCAGTTAGATACGTTCTCACATCACCAGTTAGGAGGAAAACTTAACGTAGGAACCTTTGAGAATCCATCTTTGTGTGGTAACTTAAGTGAGACAGTTAGATACGTTCTCACATCACCAGTTAGGAGGAAAACTTGACGTAGGAACCTTTGAGAATCCATCTTTGTGTGGTAGCTTAAGTGAGTCAGTTAGATACGTTCTCACATCACCAGTTAGGAGGAAAACTTAACGTAGGAACCTTTGAGAATCCATCTTTGTGTGGTAGCTTAAGTGAGTCAGTTAGATACGTTCTCACATCACCAGTTAGGAGGAAAACTTACGTAGGAACCTTTGAGAATCCATCTTTGTGTAAGTGAGTCAGTTAGATACGTTCTCACATCACCAGTTAGGAGGAAAACTTAACGTAGGAACCTTTGAGAATCCATCTTTGTGTAAGTGAGTCAGTTAGATACGTTCTCACATCACCAGTTAGGAGGAAAACTTAACGTAGGAACCTTTGAGAATCCATCTTTGTGTGGTAGCTTAAGTGAGTCAGTTAGATACGTTCTCACATCACCAGTTAGGAGGAAAACTTAACGTAGGAACCTTTTGAGAATCCATCTTTGTGTGGTAGCTTAAGTGAGTCAGTTAGATACGTTCTCACATCACCAGTTAGGAGGAAAACTTAACGTAGGAACCTTTGAGAATCCATCTTTGTGTAGTAGCTTTAAGTGAGTCAGTTAGATACGTTCTCACATCACCAGTTAGGAGGAAAACTTAACGTAGGAACCTTTTGAGAATCCATCTTTGTGTGGTAGCTTAAGTGAGTCAGTTAGATACGTTCTCACATCACCAGTTAGGAGGAAAACTTAACGTAGGAACCTTTGAGAATCCATCTTTGTGTGGCAGCTTAAGTGAGACGTTGAATACGTTCTCACATCACCAGTTAGGAGAAAAGCAACATGGGAACCTTTGAGAATCCATCTTTGTGTGTAGTAACAAGTGAGTCAGTTGAATGCGTTCTCATCACCAGTTAGGAGGAAAACTTAGCGGAACCTTTTGAGAATCCATCTTTGTGGTAGCTTAAGTGAGTCAGTTAGATACGTTGTCACACATCACCAGTTAGGAGAGAAAACTTAACGTAAGACCTTTGAGAATCCATCTTGTGTGGTAGCTTAAGTAGTCAGTTAGATACGTTCTCACATCACCAGTTAGGAGGAAAACTTAACGTAAAGACCTTTGAGGAATCCATCTTTGTGTGGTAGCTTAAATTGGAACAGTTAGATACGTTCTCACATCACCAGTTAGGAGGAAAACTTAACGTAGGAACCTTTGAGAATCCATCTTTGTGTGGTAGCTTAAGTGAGACAGTTAGATACGTTCTCACATCACCAGTTAGGAGGAAAACTTAACAGTGTGTCTAAGTGGGTACAGAACATATTATTTCCGTGTGTATGAGTATATAAGAGATATTAATAGTCTCTCTCATCAGGTGGCAGTGCTTCTCATCAGCTCTATCGTCCTAATGTGTGTATTAATCCAAGCTGACCCGGATCAACCCACGAAAAGTACCCATCCGTTAATCCTTGTGTCACTAGATGGATTTAGGGCGGATTATCTGGATAGACACATCACACCTACCTTGCAGTCCATTGGGAATAGAGGAGTGAAGGCGAATTACATGAAGCCATCCTACCCAACCTTGACCTTTCCAAACCACTATACTATTGTCACGGTGTGTGCCAAGGCTTTTAACCTAACCTAACTTAACCTAACCTAAATTTAACCTAACTTAACCTGAATTAAACTTATATAAACTCATGTTTGTTTATTTTCATCAGCTGTTCATTGTTTACATTTATCAGCTGTTGTTTACACTCACTAACTGTTTGTTTGTTCCAGGGACTGTATCCAGCGGCTCATGGTATTATAGCCAATTCCTTTTACGATCCAGTTTACAAAGAAAAATTTTCAATGGGGACAAAAGACGGCAAATGGTGGGGTGGAGAGCCCATCTGGAACACTGTAACAAGCCAGGTCAGTTAATTAAGGTCAGGTCATGTTAAGAGAGAGGTCAGGTCAGGTTACAGTATATAGGAATTGTGTTACATAAGGTCAGGTCATGTTCAGAGAGAGGTCAGGTTACAGGAATGTGTTATCTAAGGTCAAGTCATGTTCAGAGAGAGGTCAGGTTACAGGAATGTGTTATCTAAGGTCAAGTCATGTTCAGAGAGAGGTCAGGTTACAGGAATGTGTTATCTAAGGTCAAGTCATGTTCAGAGAGAGGTCAGGTTACAGGAATGTGTTACATAAGGTCAAGTCATGTTCAGAGAGAGGTCAGGTTACAGGAATGTGTTATCTAAGGTCAAGTCATGTTCAGAGAGAGGTCAGGTTACAGGAATGTGTTATCTAAGGTCAAGTCATGTTCAGAGAGAGGTCAGGTTACAGGAATGTGTTATCTAAGGTCAAGTCATGTTCAGAGAGAGGTCAGGTTACAGGAATGTGTTATCTAAGGTCAGGTCATGTTCAGAGAGAGGTCAGGTTACAGGAATGTGTTATCTAAGGTCAAGTCATGTTCAGAGAGAGGTCAGGTTACAGGAATGTGTTATCTAAGGTCAAGTCATGTTCAGAGAGAGGTCAGGTTACAGGAATGTGTTATCTAAGGTCAAGTCATGTTCAGAGAGAGGTCAGGTTACAGGAATGTGTTATCTAAGGTCAAGTCATGTTCAGAGAGAGGTCAGGTTACAGGAATGTGTTATCTAAGGTCAAGTCATGTTCAGAGAGAGGTCAGGTTACAGGAATGTGTTATCTAAGGTCAAGTCATGTTCAGAGAGAGGTCAGGTTACAGGAATGTGTTATCTAAGGTCAAGTCATGTTCAGAGAGAGGTCAGGTTACAGGAATGTGTTATCTAAGGTCAAGTCATGTTCAGAGAGAGATCAGGTTACAGGAATGTGTTATCTAAGGTCAAGTCATGTTCAGAGAGAGGTCAGGTTACAGGAATGTGTTATCTAAGGTCAAGTCATGTTCAGAGAGAGATCAGGTTACAGGAATGTGTTATCTAAGGTCAAGTCATGTTCAGAGAGAGGTCAGGTTACATGAATGTGTTATCTAAGGTCAAGTCATGTTCAGAGAGAGGTCAGGTTACATGAATGTGTTATCTAAGGTCAAGTCATGTTCAGAGAGAGGTCAGGTTACAGGAATGTGTTATCTAAGGTCAAGTCATGTTCAGAGAGAGGTCAGGTTACAGGAATGTGTTATCTAAGGTCAAGTCATAGTAATAATAATAATAATCAACTCACCAGGGTAAGATCAGTGCAACATACTTCTGGCCGGGATCAGATGCCAACATTGGTGGGATACATCCGTCGTATTGGTACCCCTATAATGGCAGTATTCCCTACACTGACCGCGTCGACAAGGTGAGGTAGAGAGGGGATGTGTTCTCTGCTTGGGTTATAAGCTTTGTTGGTGTACTTGTATATTGCACAAATAACCATAATTGTTGATACACTGGTCCCGGGTACACATGGAGGTCAACAGATGATGCGTGTTTATAATAGTAACGTCACCGAGCTGTGGATTGTGGGTTAAACAAGTGCTTGGTGAACTATCCTTACTGTCTCTTATCCTTGGTACCACTGACCTGATCTTTGCTGCCCGCCAGATAAGGAAAAAGTGCAGAGAACAGCGTCGTGACCCGTACATGGCCTTCGTCGACCTGACCAAGGCCTTCGACTCGGTCAACAGGGAAGCCCTCTGGTGGACCCTCAGCGGCTTTGGGTGCCCACCTAAATTCATCGCCATTGTGAGGCAACTCCACAATGGCGCCCAGTCTGAGTTGTTCCCCATCCAAACGGGGGTTAAACAAGGGTGTGTACTGGCACCAA
>NW_024714553.1:57500-64265 GCF_018991925.1 Homarus americanus
TAGCTTAAGTGAGTCAGTTAGATACGTTCTCACATCACCAGTTAGGAGGAAAACTTAACGTAGGAACCTTTGAGAATCCATCTTTGTGTGGTAGCTTAAGTGAGTCAGTTAGATACGTTCTCACATCACCAGTTAGGAGGAAAACTTAACGTAGGAACCTTTGAGAATCCATCTTTGTGTGGTAGCTTAAGTGAGTCAGTTAGATACGTTCTCACATCACCAGTTAGGAGGAAAACTTAACGTAGGAACCTTTGAGAATCCATCTTTGTGTGGTAGCTTAAGTGAGTCAGTTAGATACGTTCTCACATCACCAGTTAGGAGGAAAACTTAACGTAGGAACCTTTGAGAATCCATCTTTGTGTGGTAGCTTAGTGAGTCAGTTAGATACGTTCTCACATCACCAGTTAGGAGGAAAACTTAACGTAGGAACCTTTGAGAATCCATCTGTGTGGTAGCTTAAGTGAGACAGTTAGATACGTTCTACATCACCAGTTAGGAGGAAAACTTAACGTAGGAACCTTTGAGAATCCATCTGTGTGGTAGCTTAAGTGAGTCAGTTAGATACGTTCTCACATCACCAGTTAGGAGGAAAACTTAACGTAGGAACCTTTGAGAATCCATCTTTGTGTGGTAGCTTAAGTGAGTCAGTTAGATACGTTCTCACATCACCAGTTAGGAGGAAAACTTAACGTAGGAACCTTTGAGAATCCATCTTTGTGTGGTAGCTTAAGTGAGTCAGTTAGATACGTTCTCACATCACCAGTTAGGAGGAAAACTTAACGTAGGAACCTTTGAGAATCCATCTTTGTGTGGTAGCTTAAGTGAGTCAGTTAGATACGTTCTCACATCACCAGTTAGGAGAAAACTTAACGTAGGAACCTTTGAGAATCTTTGTGTAACTTAAGTGAGACAGTTAGATACGTTCTCACATCACCAGTTAGGAGGAAAACTTAACGTAGGAACCTTTGAGAATCCATCTTTGTGTGGTAGCTTAAGTGAGTCAGTTAGATACGTTCTCACATCATCAGTTAGGAGAAAACTTAACGTTTGAGATATCGTGGTAGCTTTCAGTTAGACATCACCAGTTAGGAGGAAAACTTAACGTAGGAACCTTTGAGAATCCATCTTTGTGTGGTAGCTTAAGTGAGACAGTTAGATACGTTCTCACATCACCAGTTAGGAGGAAAACTTAACGTAGGAACCTTTGAGAATCCATCTTTGTGTGGTAGCTTAAGTGAGACAGTTAGATACGTTCTCACATTACCAGTTAGGAGGAAAACTTAACGTAGGAACCTTTGAGAATCCATCTTTGTGTGGTAGCTTAAGTGAGACAGTTAGATACGTTCTCACATCACCAGTTAGGAGGAAAACTTAACGTAGGAACCTTTGAGAATCCATCCTTGTGTCATAAAACACTCTAATACTAACCTAATCTAACATAGAATCAAATCTCCTTAACAGAAATGGTTCGATGCTCTCAAAATAAGCAACACGGAACGAAATAAGCTTGAAACCTTCCATCTACCCTGGGGAATACCTCAAACGGGTCAATTACCTGCCAAAATCCTCTTACTCCACCATAAGGATCACGTAACAGGTCATATTGTACCAGTAGTGTCATTTTTATACTATAGTTTTAGCCATTTTGGGAGATATTTTATTTAGGTGCTGTTTACGTCTCTTAGGAAAACTTTGGAGTTTCGGTGTCGGGTATTATTGGAACCTCTGTGTGTGTGTGTATGTGTGTGTGTGTGTGTGTGTGTGTGTGTGTGTGTGTTAGGTTAGACCAACTTAAGTTAGCTTAGATGAGGTTTAATTAGGTTAAATTCGATTAAATCAGGTCAAATCAGGTTAAATCAGGTCAAATCAGATTAAATCAGGTCAAATTAGGTTAAATCAGGTAAAATCAGATTAAATTCGATTAAATCAGGTCAAATTAGGTTAAATCAGGTAAAATCAGATTAAATTCGATTAAATCAGGTCAAATCAGGTTAAATTCGATTAAATCAGGTCAAACCAGGTTAAATTCGATTAAATCAGGTTAACTTCAATTAAATCAGGTCAAATTCGATTAAATCAGTTCAAATAAGGTTAAATCAGGTCTAATCAGGTTAAATTCAATTAAATCAGGTCAAACCAAGTTAGATCAGGTCAATAACCACTTCACAACCACCTACAGGGTATTCCACTGCTCTCAAGATGCCCCTATGGACCAGTTATACCCTGGATAACGTGCCACAGGGAACCATTATAAGCAAGTGGACAAGTGACGTCAGGCTCAATGTCGCCACGTCTCCTACCTGTCTCTCCTATGATCACCTAAATGACACTAATTATAAAATGACTCCACTCTTTCCCCCTCGTGAGTATTCCCTAGGTGTCGATCTCCTAGGTGTCGATCTCCTAGGTGTCGATCTCCTAGGTGTCGATCTCCTAGGTGTCGGTTTCCTAGGTAACTTGACTATATTTAATAAGAAGTAACAATGTCTCAGTAACACCTCAGCTTAAGCACCTCAGTAACACTCTCTCTACTTTCTCTTACTCAGAATTGTCAAGTAACGCGTCACTACCCGGGGTGCCATATCTAGTCAGCAATGCAGTGCCAGTTAAGCTTCCAGTGCCACGTGATTGGCTCAAGCTGATACGTGCCAAGGTCCCTGATTGGTTGGCTAAACGTGGGCCGATTAATTTCTTAAGTGGTCCTGTGTTTGATGACAATGCTGACGGCTTTCCTGACAACTTCACTGAGTTTACCAGGTAGAGTGCTGACGTGATTGTTATATTCACGTGCTGACATCACACTGGTAAAGCTGACAATATGTCCTGACACTAAGCTTAAAACAACAACAACAACAACAACAACAACAACAACAACAACAACAACAACAACAACAACAACAACAACAACAACAACAACAATAATAATAATAATAATAATAATAACAATAATAACAATAATAATAATAATAATAAATAATAATAATAATAATAATAATAATAATAATAATAATAATAATAATAATAATAATAATAATAATAATAATAATAATAATAATAATAATAATAATAATAATAATAACAATAATAATAATAATAATAATAACAATAATAATAATAATAATAATAATAATAATAATAATAATAACAACAATAATAATAACAATAATAATAATAATAATAATAATAATAATAATAATAATAACAACAATAATAATAACAATAATAATAATAACAACAATAATAATAATAATAATACTCAACAGTCCACCATCAATACCAACACACATCTTCCTTATCATCACCCAATGCAAGACGAGGCCCTCATTTGACGGCTGCCCACAAGATGACCTCCGTGCTATATCATTTATCTTCCCGGAGGTTCAATCGGTCAATAATTGCCTGGTAAGTCACATCAGGTCAGGTCAGGTCAGGTCAGGTAAGGTCAAATGCTTGTTTATTTTACTGAATGATTTAAGATAATTGTTTATGTGTTTACAGAATCAAATGAGTAACTAAAATTATTTCTTGAATCAAATGAGTAACTAAAATTATTTCTTGAATCAAATGAGTAACTAAAATTATTTCTTGAATCAAATGAGTAACTAAAATTATTTCTTGAATCAAATGAGTAACTAAAATTATTTCTTGAATCAAATGAGTAACTAAAATTATTTCTTGAATCAAATGAGTGACTAAAATTATTTCTTGAATCAAATGAGTAACTAAAATTATTTCTTGAATCAAATGAGTAACTAAAATTATTTCTTGAATCAAATGAGTAACTAAAATTATTTCTTGAATCAAATGAGTAACTAAAATTATTTCTTGAATCAAATGAGTAACTAAAATTATTTCTTGAATCAAATGAGTAACTAAAATTATTTCTTGAATCAAATGAGTAACTAAAATTATTTCTTGAATCAAATGAGTGACTAAAATTATTTCTTGAATCAAATGAGTAACTAAAATTATTTCTTGAATCAAATGAGTAACTAAAATTATTTCTTGAATCAAATGAGTAACTAAAATTATTTCTTGAATCAAATAAGTAACTAAAATTATTTTCTGAATCAAAATGAGTGACTAAAATTATTTGAATCAAATGAGTAACTAAAATTATTTCTTGAATCAAATGAGTGACTAAAATTATTTCTTGAATCAAATGAGTAACTAAAATTATTTCTTGAATCAAATGAGTAACTAAAATTATTTCTTGAATCAAATGAGTAACTAAAATTATTTCTTGAATCAAATAAGTAACTAAAATTATTTGTTTGTTTACAGAATGGCACAAATTATCTACTTGAGTTCAGCGCCAAGGTGAAAGATGTCGAATTAGTAACCGGATTGAGGTTTTATCCGAACTTGGAATTTTCAAACCGAATTTCACTTGTACTGAAAATGATAGTGGACTTATGGCAATGATGATGATGATGATGATGATGATGATGATAATGATGATAATGATGATGATAATGATGATGATAATGATAATGATGATGATAATGATAATGATGATAATGATTCTTGTTATTATTTGTATATTTTAACTAAACAATAAAGTTATTCAGTTGACTAAAAACAATTAATTATATCATTTGACTAATTATTAAGATTTTGTCTTTGATAATAATTTAAAAAAAAATCAATAAAAATGTGAAACTTTATTTGTGTTTGATTGAATCTCTGATGGAGGTGGAGAGGAAGAGGAGGAATATTTTTTTAGTTTAACAAAATTATTGGCAGAGCTTGTAGTACAGTTTGCCTATTGTGAGTAATTCAGTCAGGTCTTGACACTGAGGGTGGTTATCACTTCTCACTGTCACGCAGGACAGAGGTTCACACACAAAAAAATACATCATATTCATTAACAACTATAAATGTATAAAGGTGAGGTTCATATGGATAATGTCACTGTTCACTGCCATGCAGGACAGAGGTTCATACACAAAGAGTTGCATCATATTCATTGACACTATATATATATAGGTCAGATTCATGTGGGTAATGCCACTGTTCACTGCCATGCAGGACAGAGGTTCATACAGAAAGAGTTGCATCATATTCATTGACACTATATATATATAGGTCAGATTCATGTGGGTAATGCCACTGTTCACTGCCATGCAGGACAGAGGTTCATACACAAAGAGTTGCATCATATTCATTGACACTATATATATATAGGTCAGATTCATGTGGGTAATGCCACTGTTCACTGCCATGCAGGACAGAGGTTCATACACAAAGAGTTGCATCATATTCATTGACACTATATATATATAGGTCAGATTCATGTGGGTAATGCCACTGTTCACTGCCATGCAGGACAGAGGTTCATACACAAAGAAATACATCATATTCATTAACAGCTATAAATGTATAGAGGTCAGATTCATGTGGGTAATGTCACTGTTCACTGCCATGCAGGACAGAGGTTCGTACACAAAGAAGGAAATACATCACATTCACCAGCAGCATATATAGGTCAGTGGATCACATACATTGGAGTCATATTCTAATTGAAGACTAATCAGTGTGGGCTAGCAAATTTGGGATAAAAAGCAAGAATGTCCTCAAGCACACCTGATTCAATGAAGTAATTACATAGTTCAAGATACAATAAGTCAGGTGGCCTGAAGTCTTTGACAGTGTCACATTCAATAATATAGTGTTCAAGTGTATGCTTTAAAGGTTTATCACAAAGTTTACATGCTGAGTGTTCCGGTATGGGTACAGCGTTACTAACTTGCCAGATGTGTCTGTATCCTAGCCTAATTCTGGCCACGACTACATCACATTGTCTGGTTCTGTCCTTATGTTGGCCATACAGTACCTCTTGTTACAAAATTTGTCCTATTTACTAATGCTACAACTGTCAGGTCTCTCTGCATTTCTCACTTCTTCTAGATCAGAGTTCATGATTCTGACTTGAATGTTTTTAATTACGGCATTGGACAGACCAAGGTCGCGATCAACATTTTCTTTCTTACATGCCTCATTGGCCAGTCTATCAGCACGGTCATGATACCTGATTCCAACATGGGACGGAATCCACACAAATTCGATACGAAAGTTGTTCTCATTGGCAGTTATCACATTCCTTTTTAATATCACATGCAACTTTAGACATAGAGCCTGACGGGCTGTTCATTGATTTCAAAGCACTTTGAGAGTCACAGAATATCACCCAACCTCCATTTTCTTTGAGGTAGTCTGTGGCTAAGTAGATTCCAGTTAGTTCAGTTTGTGTTGTGCTGGCCCAGTTGTTCAGCCTTTGTTTGGTTGACACTATCATCTCTTTTTCTTTATATATTACAATTGCACAGCCTGTTCTACCTGTGTTTGTCTGCACAGAACCATCAGTAAAAGCATAACATTCACTTGATTTAATACTCTCTATGTGTCTGTTAATAGTTTCTAGTGTGACACATCTCACCACATCGGTGTTTAACATTTGCTTATTACCAACAGGAGTGTAATTAATAGGAACTGATATGTCCAGCCAAGGAGGAATGGCATTAATAGGTTCGTCTGGGGTGATTGGGACATTCAGTTTCAGGAGATCTGCAACACTTTTATGAAGCCACGCCCCAAAGAGAGTCTTTTGTGAAAGGTTGGCGAGATGGTCGGGATTACTTAGATAGAACATCAACTCAGTTTGAGTTGTAGTTTGAGAACTATTGTTCTTCAAAAGTTGACCGCAGGACAGTATGGGTAGTTGCTCTTGGGGAGCGGTGAAAGATGCTCAGGTGTGAGTTTAGT
>NW_024714554.1:0-12061 GCF_018991925.1 Homarus americanus
AACCAAAGGAATTTCATATTTAATTGCTGGCTAAAATTTGAAAGTTTCCTTTTAAGTATATTTGCTTCATGTTAATTAGTATGACTGTAGTACCCAGTCATTTATTCACTTATATCTTATGAGTTTGAGATTTAAACTGCAAACATAAGACAGTTATTCATTAGATGTGCAGCACAGACATTTTTTTTCTTAATGTTTTGTCTAATGGATTAATGATTATCCTGAGCATCAGATGGAGAAATGGGTACTCAGTTAAACATGGAAATTTACATAAAAGTATTTACTCTTATATCACAAACTTTGTCTGTCAAGCACTCCACTGTGTAATTAATTTTCTAGTTTGATTCTACAAAAACTCACCTTTTCATTATTGTGTCCATTGAAGATATATATAGGTACAGTGTGTTTCTTTACAATCTAACCCTCTGTTTAAACAAAAATGGGGTATCCAGAGAGCAGTGTATATATAACTGTTGGAATGAGTTTTCTGTCCACAAGAATTGTTGGTGTGCAGATGCTGTAGTTCAGCTTTATGTTTGTGCTCTCTGTGTGTACTGGTCACAATCTGTAATTTATTTGTAATGGTTCATCATAAATATATCAGACCGTTATGATATGTGTCTGCTTTAATCCTAACATTATTTTCATTTAGTAAAATGGGCCCCAGATATTATTGGCTATTATTAGTGCCTGAACCCAGTCCTAATGGCTGGTACTGAGAAGGAAAATGTAATTTCCAAAAATTATAGATGAAATAATAGACATCAACTAAATGAATAGTTATGTATTAATTACATATATACGAGTTGATAATGTTACGTAATTAGGAAGAAGGAAGAAAATATTTTACAAGAGGAAAACCATAAAAAGTGGAATATCGATTTATAACACTTGTTACTTAAATGTACTTTTAAGTTACTTAAAAAAGGGTAAAAAGGCTGTAGTTTCTGCACCTTGATGAATTTAGAAAAGCCATCACTTAAATAAACTAATCAAATGTAATTTTAACACAAACATCCTAGTATTGGCAGACTAGAGGATATATCACCCAGTGATTCATTCAGGTTCCCGCAGTAATTGAAAATTTTGGAAAAGTGATGGAGATAACAGTACAGGTGTAGTGTTAACGTTATGATGTCTCGCACTCAGGATGGGTTGGAGAAAGGAAACTCATTATGGCGGTTTTCTTATATAAATATATTGTTCAACCTTCTCTCATCTACAACCCTCATTCTCCCAAACCTTCTCCCACAGATTCCGTGTCACTAGACGGAGTCGTCTCCCATAGCAGCCGACTTATCCACACTCCCACCCGTTATGTCACATGTGGGATACAACCCTGCCGACAACAAGTCTCCTGCAGCGCTCGGAGGGGAGGGAACAGACTAGGGCGACGTACTTCTGTTTGTCTGTAGCTGTAGAGCCGATGAGAGCTGCCTCCGTGTGGATAAGCCAGTCTTCAATGTTGTGATTGAAGACTGGGAGAGTGACCCGCACTCACACAAAAGAAATTAGCACAGTAATAATAAAGATTATTATTATTATTATTACCAAGACACAGATTAGAAGCAATTAGCATAGTAATAATAAAGATCAATATTATTACGGTAATATTAAGTCGATTATAATTATATCACATTGTAAAATGGTGGGCTTAAGGCTGAGTAGACCCATACCGAGTCTGCACACTCTCCCCTCCTCAACAGTGGAAGCCATGAGGTGTAGGGAATCAGGGGCTGAAGCGGCACCAGGAAGTCTGTTGACATGCAATTACTGCAGGGTGACATCGGATGTACGGTCTGCGGGTCTGAGCAAATCAGCGTTTAGGACGTTACAGAATGTGGCAAAGCATGAAGACTGATGCTGGTATTGCCGTGACTGCATAATCAAAGTGAAAGAGGTGATTGCAAGCCATCGGGGAATGAGTTTCCTAGGGACAAAATAGATGAAGCTGGATCCTTGCTGGTTGCCAAAATAGAAAAAGTTGGGAAAGGGATCCTTGCTAAGACTGAGGAAGTAGCTGATAGAATGGAAGGGGTAGTGAAGAAGAGTTATGCTCAGGCCTTAGCAGGGCCACGGGAGGTGGCGGAGAGTAATGCAGGATCCGAACAGGTTCTACAGCAGCTAAGAACTTTGAAGAAGTATGTCAAAGAGATGGCAACTAGCAGATCTACTGTTAGGGAGAAGAACAGCAGGAACGTTTCGAGCGCAGGATCAACATACTAATAGTTTTTGGAGTCCCTGGGAGCTAGTCGGAGGAAGCTGAGAGTAGGAAAACACATGATAAGTTGCCTTTTGAGAATATTTGTACAGAGGCTCTGAATATGTCAGTCCCTCTCAGGATGAGAGGAGGCTAGGTCAATAGCAGGAAGATAAGCCTCACCCCTCAGGATCACACAAGTGAGTGAGGAGAAGAAAGGGGAAGTTATTCAGCAGGCAATAAACTTAGCAAGGAATGAGGCACTTCAGAATATATTCATTCACCCAGATTGCATGGTAATGCACAAGAAACTCCTACAAGGCTGAGAAGGGAAGAGTCAAGGAGGAATGGGGATGGGTGTACATGAGTTCTATCCAGGGGGAGGATAGTGGAAGCAAGAGTGCCAGTGCAGAGCCAGGGGGCAGTGGTACACTCCCCACCTGCTCTACCTCCCACTCAGGAGGAAGCGAGCGCCATGTAAACAATGGCATCTCTGACCACACCCCGCAAAATACAATGTATTTAGCAAATGCTGCAGCTGCTGAGAATGGAGGAGGGCTGGAGTCACTACCAAGAGCAGAGATGTTGCCGAGAAAAAATTTGGCTTGAAAGTCATGTACACTAATACTCACACATTCCTTGATAAGAGAGAGGAATTTCAAACACTACTGAAGGTACATCAACCCGATAGAGTGGGTGTTGTAGAATTGTTGTACAAGAACAGAAGAATCGACTAAGGAATGTGAGTTCAGTATTAACGGATATAACTTATTTATGAACCTTTCTCAAGAAACTTGCAACAGGGGTGTGGTTATCTATGCCAGGCAAGACCTGAGAGCCAGCCAGGTGAGGGTACATGGAGAGGATGTTTTTGAAGAATCCATGTGGTGTAAAATTAAATTAAAGGGGAGACTTTATTGTTGGATGTATCTACAGATCCCCAAACTGTAGCTTACTAAACCAAAGGAACTTAAGAGCCTTAATAAACAACACAACGATGATCAACCCTAGCCACTTCCTTATCATGGGGGACTTTAACTAAGGCGACATCGACTGGAGAAATGAGTACACGCGAAATGACTTAAATAACCCTGCTAATCTTTTTGTAGAAACTCTTGAAAGATAATTTTCTGTTCCATGTTAAGGACCCAACACATTACAAAGGGGAGCAAACACCCAAACAACTGAACCTCATCATAACAAACAAGGAGGGTATGGTGGCCAAGCTGGAATATCTTGCCCCTGTTGGCACCAGCCACCATGTAATGTTGTCCTTCATATTTAACTGTTACTTGGTTCACAACAAAACTAGGCCAAGGCATAAATATTACAATGGAAATTACGACGGGATGGGGGTATCCACTGGCCCGACTCACTAAGGCATAAGAATGCAGACACCACGCTGAATATCATAGCCAGTAAAGTGAACCATTTGGTCGAGAAATATATACCCAAGACCAAACCCAGTGCCTCTAGGAATACAAGGAGACCACTACACTTGAACCAGGTAGGGGTCGACAAAGTTAAGAAAAAAAACCAGAAATTCAAGACGGGTTAGGTCAAACGATGAGCAGGACAGGAGGATGTATGCAAGATCCAGGAACCAAGCAAAGTCAGAGTGAAGAAGGGCCAAAAAGGAGTTCCAGAGGCTGGTTGCAAGCAAAGTGAAGTCAAACCCAAAGGCGTTTTACCGCTATGCAAAGTTAAAATTAAAAATGCAAGTAGGAGTATCGGACCTGAGGCTTGAAGATGATAGTTATGCAGATTCCGACCAGGACAAAGCGGAGGCATTGAACAGTTTCTTTTCCTCGGTGTTCACAATAGAGGATGGGAACAATCTCCCTGCGTTTGAGGACAGACGGTTCGACACAGCACTGACCCACATTGTGTTCACAGAAGAAGAGGTTAAAAGAAATAAATTGACAAAGCTAAAGGTTCATGAGAGTCCCGGCCCTGACATGGTGCATCCCAGAGTGCTAAGAGAGTTGTGCACCAAGCTTGGTGAGTCCCTGAAGATCCTGTTCTGTAAATGCCTGGATGAAGAAAAGGCCCCCAGTGATGGGCTTATGTGAGTCCTGTCTTTAAGAAGGGTGATCGTCACTCCACAAATAACTATAGACCAGTGATCCTGACCAGCATAGTATGTAAAGTACTTCAGAGATGCCATGATGGAACATCTACTATGAAACAACCTTGTAAAGGATTGCCAACATGGTGTTATGCCTGGACATTCCTGCCTCACACAATTACTCAAGGTACTGGATGTTTGGACCCAAATTCTGGAACAGGGTGGTAATATCGACAATATATACCTAGATTTTGCCAAAGCTTTCAACTTCCTACCCAACGAAAGGCTAAAAATTAAATTGGATGGGTACGGGATTCGGGGAAGTGTCCTAGCGTGGGTCGGTGACTTCCTCCGTGATCGCAGGCAGTGTGTGGTAATTAATGGCACGAAATCGCCCTGTGTACCCGTCACACGTGGGGTACCACAGGGCAGTGTATTGGGCCTACTGTTTCTTGTTTGCTTTATAAATGACATGCTTTATAAATGACATGCAAGAAGCTGCACATTCCCCCATACAAATGTGAGCTTCAAGAATGGTCGAAGAAATGGCTACTGAGATTCAATGTCACAAGTGTAAGAGGCTGCACCTGGGACATACCAACGATAAGGAGGCGTATCATATGTCCCAGATGAAGAAATTGCATTAATTGAGACTAAATGTGAAAAGGACCTTTGTGTGTATGTTAACAATGAACTGAAGTTCTAGGGCCATTGTGAGAAGGTGAATCAGACAACTAAATTATTAGGCCTTATAAGAAGGTCATTCAGATATCTAGACGGTCCGTCCCTCATAATGGTCTTCAAGAGTGAGGTGCTTCCCCATCTGGAGTAGTGTCACCCTGTCTGGTCCCCGAGATATGCTACTGACTGTCAGTTGATTGAAAATATCTAAAGGAGGGCCACCAGGCTGGTGCCAGCCCTTCGGCACCTCAGCATACCCTGAGAGATTAAGAGTGCTTGCAATTTCCTAGCTTGTACTACAGACGGGGAAGGGGAGGACCTAATTGAGGTGTACAAACATCTCAAAGAACTCTACTTAGTCAAGTTTCCTTAAATGGAGCTGGCGGACTCTCACCCCACAAGGGGTCACAGCTCAAGGTTGAAGAAGCCGCAAGTACAGAAAACTGTGAGGGGTAACTTTTTTGGAGTGAGAATTGTGAACTCTTGGAACAATCTGCCAGAAAGTGTTGTGATGGCACCGAGTGTAAGCTCTTTCAAGACCAGACTTGACCAACACTGGAGCAGGTTCAGATACACTCAGGAGCCGGTGCATGCCCAGTACCTGCCAATAGTACATAACAGAGAGCCAGTACATGATTAGTACTTGCCAACAGTGCATAACAGAGACATGACCGATCGCCCAAGCGGCTAACAAGCAGATCAGTGGTGAAGAGGATAAAAGATATGTTTGTTAATTAGACGGCACTCGCACGGGTGTGTGCTCGTGTGGGGAGGGTATGTTTTTGTCACAAGCGGGGTACCACAGGGCAGTGTATTGGGCTCTCTGTTGTTTGTTTGTTAAATAAATGACATGCCTGACGTTGTACACTCCTCCATACAAATGTTTGCGGATGATGCCAAGTTATTTCAGGAAATCAAGAACCAAGCGGACTGTGAAGAGCTGCAGAAGGATCTGTGAGCTCCAGGAATGGTCGAAGAAATGGCTGCTGAGATTCAATGTCACGAAGTGTAAGAGGATGCACCTGGGGCGTACCAATGGTAAGGAGGCATATCATATGTCCCAACAGGATGAAGAAACTGCACTAGTTGAGACTGAATGTGAGAAGGACCTAGGTGTGTATGCTGACAATGAGCTGAAGTTCTCGGGCCATTGAGAAAAGCAGGTAAAGCGGGCAAATAAATAATTGGGTCTTATAAGAAGGTCGTTCAGATATCTAAACGGTCCGTCTCTCATAACGATCTTCAAGAGTGAAGTGCTTCCCCATCTGGAGTACTGTCACCCCGTCTGGTCCCCGAGATATGCTAGGGACTGTCAGTTGGTTGAAAATGTTCAAAGAAGGGCCATCAGACTGGTGCTTGCACTTCGGCAGTTCAGCTACCCTGAGAGATTGGAGCGCCTGAACTTGCCAAGCTTATACTACAGATGGGCAAGGGGTGACCTAGTTGAGGTGTATAAGCATCTCAGGGGGCACTACTCAGTTGTGTGTCCTTACTTGGAGCTGGCGGACGCTCGCCCCACAAGGGGTCACAGCTCAAGATTGAAGAAGCCGCAAGTCCAGAAAACTGTGAGGGCAAACTTTTTCGGAGTGAGGGTTGTAAACTCTTGGAACAATCTACCAGAGAGTGTTGTGATGACACCGAGTGTGAGCTCTTTCAAGACAAGACTTGACCAACACTGGAGCGGGTTCAGGTACATTCAGGAGACGGTGCAGGCCCAGTACTTGCCAACAGTGTGTGACAGAGACGTGACCGATCGCCCCGGCGGCTAGCGAGCCGATCAGTGGTGAAGAGGATAAAAGTAAAAAAAAAAGTAAGATTCAATATCAAGAGAGGATGCACCTGGGTAGTACTGTAGTGGATTTCTCCCCTACAAACGCTGTTTGTCGCTGCGTAGCCGACCCCGCGAATTCCCCAGTGTATGCCTCGTGGTCTGGGTCAACCAGAGCCGCCATACATCACGGAGGTCAACTACTAAGCCACGCCTACCCTCCGCTATTTAAGACCTGACCTCGTGGTGATCGCTCTCTTTCTACCCACACCAACCAGCCAGCAACATCTCCTCCCCCTCCACCTGCTTGGCGGTCCTCGCTCCCGCCGGAGAGCATGGCGACCCACAAGCTGGTCCTCTGAGCATCCTCACCAACCAGCTCTTTCTTCTTCTAGCTGCAGCCGCAGCAAGTAACACCACCTCCTCCGCCGCTGCCTGGTGGCCCTCGCTCCCGCCGGCGAGCATGGCGACCCACAAGCTGTCCTCCTCTGAGCATCCTCACCAACCAGCTCTCTCTACATCACGCTTGTAACCACGCTGCCACTTCCCAGCACCAAGCTGCATTGTACATCCAATACAACATGTATACAGAGAGCACATTGTGAGTTTCCTTTCTCCATCCCATCCTGAGTGTGAACCAAACAACCATCCCCACAGTACCAACGGTAAGGAGACGTATCACATACTTTTACTTTTATCCTCTTCACCACTGATCGGCTTGTTAGCCACTTGGGCGATCGGTCACGAAGAAACTGCATTAATTGCAACCAAATGTGACAAAAGACTGGGTGAGTGTTGGCAATGAACTAAAGTTCTCGAGTCATTGTGAATACTTTTACTTTTTACTTTTATCCTCTTCGCCACTGATCGGCTTGTTAGCCGCTTGGGCGATCGGTCACGTCTCTTTTCCTTTATATTCTTCACCAAAAGGTCGGCTCGCTAGCCGCCCGGGCCATCGGTCACGTCTCTGTCACGCACTGTTGGCGAATACTGGGCATGCACCGGCTCCTGAATGTACCTGAACCCGCTCCAGTGTTGGTCAAGTCTTCTCTTGAAAGAGCTCACACTCGGTGCCGTCACAACACTCTCTGGTAGATTGTTCCAAGAGTTTACAACCCTCGCTCCGAAAAAGTTTGCCCTCACGGTTTTCTGGACTTGCGGCTTCTTCAATCTTGAGCTGTGACCCCTTGTGGGGCGAGCGTCCGCCAGCTCCAAGTAAGGACACACAACTGAGCAGTGCCCCCTGAGATGCTTATAAACCTCAACTAGGTCCCCCCTTGCCCGTCTGTAGTATAAGCTAGGCAAGTTCAGGCGCTCCAATCTCTCAGGGTAGCTGAGATGCCGAAGTGCAGGCACCAGTTTAGTGGCCCTCCTTTGAACATTTTCAACCAACTGACAGTCCCTAGCATATCTCGGGGACCAGATGGGGTGACAGTACTCCAGATGGGGAAGCACTTCACTCCTGAAGATCGTCACGAGGGACGGACCGTCTAGATATCTGAACGACCTTCTTATAAGACCCAATAATTTATTTGCCTGATTTACCTTCTTCTCACAATGGCCCGAGAACTTCAGCTCATTGTCAACATACACACCTAGGTCCTTCTCACACACAGTCTCAACTAGTACATTTTCTTCATCCCGTTGGGACATATGGTACGCCTCCTTACCGTTGGTACGCCCCAGGTGCATCCTCTTACACTTCGTGACATTGAATCTCAGCAGCCATTCCTTCGACCATTCCTGGAGCCCACAGAGGTCCTTCTGCAGCTCTTCACAGTCCGCTTGGTTCTTAATTTCCCGAAATAACTTGGCGTCATCGGCAAACATTTGTATGGAGGAGTGTACAACGTCAGGCATATCATTTATGAAACAAACAAACAACAGCGGGCCCAATACACTACCCTGCGGTACCCCACTTGTTACAGGTACAGATGACGATTTCGTGCCATTAATCACCACACATTGCTTGCGGTCATGTAGAAAGTCTTCTATCCACGCTAGGACATTTCCCCGAATTCCGTACCCTTCCAGTTTGATTTTCAGCCTTTCGTGGGGTACACTGTCGAAAGCCTTGGCAAAATCTAGGTAAATATTGTCGATATTACCACCCCGTTCTAGAATATGGGTCCAAATATCCAATACCTTGAGCAATTGTGTCAAGCAAGAGCGCCCCGGCATAAAACCGTGTTGGCAATCTTTTACAAGGTTGTTTCGTAGTAGATGTTCCATCGCTGCATCTCTGATAATACTCTCAAGTACTTTACATATTATGCTGGTCAGGCTCACCGGTCTATAGTTGTTCGTGGAGTGCCTATCGCCCTTCTTGAAGATAGGACTCACATAAGCCACTTTCCATTCACTGGGACCATTTGTTCATCCAGGCATTTACAAAACAGAATCTTCAGGGGCTCTGCAAGCTCGTTGCACAGCTCCCTTAGCACTCTAGGATGCACCATGTCAGGTCCAGGACTCTTATGGACCTTTAGCCTGGACAGTTTATTTCTAATACCCTCTTCTGTGAACACAATGTGGGTCAGTGCTGTGTCGAACCGTCTGTCCTCAAACGCAGGAAGGTTAGTTGCATCCTCTCTTGTGAACACTGAGGAAAAGAAGCTGTTCAATGCCTCAGCTTTATCCTGGTCAGAATCTGCATAACTACCATCTTCAAGCCTCAGGTCTGATACTCCTACTCGCGTTTTCAATTTCGACTTAGTATAGCGGTAAAACGCCTTTGGGTTTGACTTGACCTCGCGTGCAACCAGCCTCTGGAACTCCTTTTCAGCCCTCCTACACTCTATCTTTGCTTGGTTTCTGGCTCTTGCATACATCTCCTGTCTTGCTCATCGTTTGACCCAACCCACGTCTTGAATTTCTGGGGTTTCTTCTTAATTTTGTCGACCGCCGCATGGTTCATGTGTAGGGATCCCCTCGTATTCCTAGAAGCACTGGGTTTGGTCTTGGGTATATATTTATCGATCAAATGGGTCATTTTACTAGTTATGATATTCAGCGTAGTGTCTGCGTTCTTGTACCTTAATAAGTCAGGCCAGTTGATACCCCTCATCCCATTGTAATTTCCCTTGTAATATTTGCACCTTGGCCTGGCCTTATTTTGAACTAGGTAACAGTTAAATCTGAATGACAACACTGTATGGTGACTGGTGCCAACTGGGGCAAGGTGTTCCAGTTTGGCCACCATACCCTCCTCGTTTGTTATGATGAGGTCAAGTGGCTCGGGTGTTTGCTCCCCTCTGTAATGTGTCGGGTCTCTCACATGTTGGAACAGAAAATTATCTCTCAGAGTTTCTACAAAAAGAGTAGCAGGATTATTCAAGTCATTCAGGGTGGACTCGTTTCTCCAGTCGATGTCGCCATAGTTAAAGTCCCCCATGATAAGGAGGTGGCTGGGGTTGAGCATCGCCGCATTGTTTATTAAGGTTCTTAAGTTCCTTTGATTTAGTGGGCCACAGTTTGGGGATCTGTAGATACACCCGACGATAAGTAAGTCCCCTCCCTTTAATTTAATTTTACACCACTTGGACTCTTCAAAAACATCCTCTCCCTGTACCCTCGCCTGGCTGGCTCTAAGGTCTTGCCTAGCGTAGATAACCACACCCCTCCTGCAGGATTCTTGAGTTAGGTTTGTAAATGAGTCATATCCAGCAATACTGAACTCACATTCCTCTGGGTCGATTCTCCTGTTCTTGTACAACAGTTCTACAACTCCTACAATATCTGGTTGGTGTACTCTTAGTAGTGTTTCAACCTCCTCCCTCTTATCAAGGAACGTGTCAGTATTAGTGTACATGACATTCAAGCCAGAATTTGTTCTCGGTAACGTCTCTGCTCTTAGTAATAAACCCGCTCCACCCACATTCTCAGAAGCTGCAGCATTTGCTAAGTACACTGTATTTTGCAGGGTGTGGTTAAAAATGTCATTGTTTACACGGCGCTCGTTCCCTCCTGTCCGGTAGGCTGAGCTGGTGCCGCCTCCCGGGTGGGGGGTTGAGTGGGTGGAGGGTGCACTGCTGCCCCCTGGCCCTGTGTCGGCACACTTGTTTCCACTACCCTCCTCCTGAGTATAACCTATGTGCACCTGTCCCCGTTCCTCCTCGACTCCTCCCTCTTCTGCTTCAAGTCCAGCAGGAGCTTCTTGTGCTGTTCCCTCTGCATTACCGTGCGGTCTGGGTGAATAAATACATCCCGAAATGCCTCGCTCCTTGCTAAGTTTTTTGCCTGCCGGATAACTTGCCATTTCTCCTCCTCACTCCCTAGTGTGATCCTGAGGGGGCGAGGCTTAGCCCCTGCTTTTGTCCCAGTCTCCTCACATCCTGAGGGGTTGCTGGAATCTTCAGAACCTCTGTGCAAATATTTTGAAACAGCACCTTGTCGTGTGTTTCCTTACTCACAGTTCCCTCTGCCTGGCTCTCTGGGACTCCAAAAACTATTACATTGTTCCTGCGCTGGAGCCGTTCCTGGTGTTCCTCCTCTCCCCTAACAGTCGGTGCGTTAATTTTCATTTCTTCGACACACTTTTTCAGAGTCCCAATCTGCTGTAGAACCTGTACTGATTCTGCATTACTCTCCGCCCCCCCCCGTGGCCCTCCTAATACGTCAGCATAACTCCTCTTAGCAACCACCTCCATTCTATTAGCTACTTCCTCAGTCTTAGCAAGGATCTCTTTCCCAACTTGCTCCAGTTTGTCAACCAGCAGGGCTCCTGCTTCATCTATTTTCGTCCCTAGAGAACTCGTTCCCTTATGGATTGCAATCGCTTCATTCACCTTGACTATGCAGCCAGGGCAATACCAGCAACAGCCATCAAGCTTTACGGCAGTTAGTAACCTCCTAAACGCTGCATTAGTTAGGCCTGCATCCTCCATATCCGACGTCTCCCTGCAGTAATCACATATCAAACTCATGGTTGTTGTTGTTGTGGGGGGGGGGGTGCAGACTGTGTATAAATCTACACCTATTTCAAAGAAAATAAAGAGAGAAAAAGTACTTAGCTACTCTCTGTTGCCTATAGAGTTGTCGTCTGCGACTGCGTACACTGTATCTCCCTGTGAATGGTGTATTGTAGGCACAGTTTCAGTCCTTGAGAAAGCACACAATCAACATAAAATTTAAAGTCTCTGTGGCACCTATGACACGACTTGGTTTCAGCTGGCACGGTGCCTTTCCAGCTTGCTTGCTAGTGAGCGCTCACTTTAAGTTATTTACAACTTCAGCGGTCACTGATGACACTATGAACTATCACTGTGTACACTGTATCTCCCTGTGAGTGGTGTATTATAAACACAGATTCAGTCCTTGAGAAAGAACACAAACAAAATAAAAT
>NW_024714555.1:0-11562 GCF_018991925.1 Homarus americanus
AGCCGCATTAGGTAACACGTTGCTCTGATCACATAAGTGGCACGGGTGGTCCCCTATAGTGGTTCACAGCGTCATAAGCTCGTTGAACAGGCTTTGTGTGAAATATAGTAGAGTCTAGGATTGCTTTTATTGTCCTGGTGGCCCAGAGGTAGCGTCCCCGGGTCACAATTATAAGATCGTGGCTTCAAATCCTGGTGGGGTGAGACGTTGATTATATGTAGAAGTCTGCATGCTTTATTGGGCTAATGAAATATATATGGATCCTCGGGTTTCGAAGCCGCATTTGGTTAAACGTTGCTCTGATCACCTACGCGGCACGGGTGGTCCCCTATAGTGGTTCACAGCGCCATAAGCTCGTTGAACAGGCATTGTGTGAAATATAGTAGAGTCTAGGACTGCTTTTATTGTCCTAGTGGCCCAGAGGTAGCGTTCCCCGGTCACAATTATAAGATTGTGGGTTGAAATCCTGGTGGGGTGAGGTGTTGATTATATGGAGAAGTCCGCTTGCTTTATTGGGCTAATGAAATATATATGGATCCTCGTGTTTCGAAGCCGCATTTGGTAAAACGTTGCTCTGATCACCTAAGCGGCACGGGTGGTCCCCTATAGTGGTTCACGGTGCCATAAGCTCGTTGAACAGGCTTTGTGTGAAATATAGCAGAGTCTAGGACTGCTTTTATTGTCCTAGTGACCCAGAGGTAGCGTTCCCTGGTCACAATTTTAAGATCGTTGGTTGAAATCCTGGTGGGGTGAGGTGTTGATTATATGTAGAAGTTCGCGTGCTTTATTGGGCTAATGAAATATATATGGATCCTCCTGTTTCGAAGCCGCATTTGGTAAAACGTTGTTATGATCACCTAAGCGGCACGGGTGGTCCCCATTAGATGTTCACGGTGCCATAAGCCCGTTGAACAGGCTTTGTGTGAAATATAGCAGAGTCTAGGACTGCTTTTATTGTCCTGGTGGCCCAGAGGTAGCGTTCCCCGGTCACAATTATAAGATCGTGGCTTCAAATCCTGGTGGGGTGAGGCGTTGATTATAAGTAGAAGTCTGCGTGCATTATTGGGCTTATGAAATATATATGGATCCTCGGGTTTTGAAGCCGCATTTGGGTAAACGTTGCTCTGATCACCTAAGCGGCACGGGTGGTCCCCATTAGAGGTTCACTGTGCCATAAGCTCGTTGAACAGGATTTGTGTGAAATATAGCAGAGTCTAGGACTGCTTTTAGTGTCCTGGTGGCCCAGAGGTAGCATACCCCGGTCACAATTATAAGATCGTGGGTTTGAATCCTAGTGGGGTGAGGTGTTGATTATATTTAGAAGTCCGCGTGCTTTATTGGGCTAATGAAATATATATGGACCCTCATGTTTTGAAGCCGCATTTGGTAAAACGTTGCTCTGATCACCTAAGCGGCACAGGTGGTCCCCATTAGAGGTTCAAGGCGCCATAAGCTCGTTGAACAGGCTTTGTGTGAAATATAGCAGAGTCAAGGACTGCTTTTTTTTCCTGGTGGCCCAGAGGTAGCGTTCCCCGATCACAATTATAAGATCTTGGGTTTAAATCCTGGTGGGGTGAGGTGTTGATTATATGTAGAAGTTCGCGTGCTTTATTGGGCTAATGAAATATATATGGATCCTCCTGTTTCGAAGCCGCATTTGGTAAAACGTTATTATGATCACCTAAGTGGCACGGGTGGTCCCCATTAGATGTTCACGGTGCCATAAGCCCGTTGAACATGCTTTGTGTGAAATATAGCAGAGTCTAGGACTGCTTTTATTGTCCTGGTGGCCCAGAGGTAGCGTTCCCCGGTCACAATTAGAAGATCATGGGTTCGAATCCTGGTGGGGTGAGGTGTTGATTATATGTAGAAGCCGCGTGCTTTATTGGGGAATGAAATATATATGGATCCTCGTGTTTTGAAGCCGCATTTGGTAAAACGTTGCTCTGATCACCTAAGCAGCACGGGTGGTCCCCATTAGAGGTTCACGGCGCCATAAGGTCGTTGAACAGGCTTTGTGTGAAATATAGTAGAGTCTACGAATGCTTTTATTGTCCTGTTGGCCCAGAGGTAGCGTTCCCCGGTCACAATTATAAGATCGTGGCTTCAAATCCTGGTGGGGTGAGGCGTTGATTATATGTAGAAGTCCGCGTGCTTTATTGGGCTAATGAAATATATATGGATCCTCGTGTTTCAAAACCGCATTTGGTAAAGCGTTGCTCTGATCACCTAAGCGGCACGGGTGGTCCCCTATAGTGGTTCACACCGCCATAAGCTCGTTTAACAGGCTTTGTGTGAAATATAGTAGAGTCTAGGACTGCTTTTATTGTCCTGGTGGCCCAGAGGTAGCATACCCCAGTCAAAATTATAAGATTGTGGGTTTGAATCCTGGTGGGGTGAGGTGTTTGTTATATATAGAAGTCCGACTGCTTTATTGGGCTAATGAAATATATATGGACCCTCGTGTTTTGAAGCCGCATTTGGTAAAACGTTGCTCTGATCACCTAAGCGGCACGGGTGGTCCCCATTAGAGGTTCACGGCGCCATAAGCTCATTGAACAGGCATTGTGTGAAATATAGTAGAGTCTAGGACTGCTTTTATTGTCCTAGTGGCCCAGAGGTAGCGTTCCCCGGTCACAATTATAAGATTCTGGGTTTAAATCCTGGTGGGGTGAGGTGTTGATTATATGTAGAAGTCCGCGTGCTATATTGGACTAATGAAATATATATGGATCCTCGTGTTTCGAAGCCACATTCGGTAAAACGTTGCTCTGATCACTTAAGCGGCACGGGTGGTCCCCATTAGAGGTTCACGACGCCATAAGCTCGTTGAACAGGCTTTGTGTGAAATATAGCAGAGTCTAGGACTGCTTTTATTGTCTTGGTGGCCCAGAGGTAGCGTTCCCCGGTCATAATTATAAGATCGTGGCTTCAAATCCTGGTGGGGTGAGGCGTTGATTATATGTAGAAGTCTGCGTGCGTTATTGAGCTAATGAAATAAATATGGATCCTCGGGTTTTGAAGCGGCATTTGGGTAAACATTGCTCTGATCACCTAAGCGGCACGGGTGGTCCCCTATAGTGGTTCACGGCGCCATAAGCTCGTTGAACAGGCTTTGTGTGAAATATAGCAGAGTCTAGGACTGCTTTTATTGTCCTAGTGGCCCAGAGGTAGCATACCCCGGTCACAATTATAAGATCGTGGGTTTGAATCATAGTGGGGTGAGGTGTTGATTATATGTACAAGTCCGCGTGCTTTATTGGGCTAATGAAATATATATGGACCCTCATGTTTTGAAGCCGCATTTGGTAAAACGTTGCTCTGATCACATAAGCGGCACGGGTGGTCCCCATTAGAGGTTCACGGAGCCATAAGCTCATTGAACAGGCATTGTGTGAAATATAGTAGAGTCTAGGACTGCATTTATTGTCCTAGTGGCCCAGAGGTAGCGTTCCCCGGTCACAATTATAAGATCTTGGGTTTAAATCCTGGTGGGGTGAGATGTTGATTATATGTAGAAGTCCGCGTGCTTTATTGGACTAATGAAATATATATGGATCCTCGTGTTTCGAAGCCGCATTCGGTAAAACGTTGCTCTGATCACTTAAGCGGCACGGGTGGTCCCCATTAGAGGTTCACGACGCCATAAGCTCGTTGAACAGGCTTTGTGTGAAATATAGCAGAGTCTAGGACTGCTTTTATTGTCCTGGTGGCCCAGAGGTAGCGTTCCCCGGTCATAATTATAAGATCGTGGCTTCAAATCCTGGTGGGGTGAGGCGTTGATTATATGTAGAAGTCTGCGTGCGTTATTGAGCTAATGAAATAAATATGGATCCTCGGGTTTTGAAGCCGCATTTGGGTAAACGTTGCTCTGATCACCTAAGCGGCACGGGTGGCCCCCTATAGTGGTTCACGGCGCCATAAGCTCGTTGAACAGGCTTTGTGTGAAATATAGCAGAGTCTAGGACTGCTTTTATTGTCCTAGTGGCCCAGAGGTAGCGTTCCCCGGTCACAATTTTAAGATCTTGGGTTTAAATCCTGGTGGGGTGAGGTGTTGATTATATGTAGAAGTCCGCGTGCTTTATTGGGCTACTGAAATATATATGGATTCTCCTGTTTCGAAGCCGCATTTGGTTAAACGTTGCTCTGATCACCTAAGCGGCACGGGTGGTCCCCTATAGTGGTTCACAGCGTCATAAGCTCGTTGAACAGGCATTGTGTGAAATATAGTAGAGTCTAAGACTGCTTTTATTGTCCTGGTTGCCCAGAGGTAGCGTCCCCCGGTCACAATTATAAGATCGTGGCTTCAAATCCTGGTGGGGTGAGGCGTCGATTATATGTAGAAGTCTGCGTGCTTTATTGGGCTAATGAAATATATATGGATCCTCGTGTTTCGAAGCCGCATTCGGTAAAACGTTGCTCTGATCACCTAAGCGGCACGGGTGGTCCCCATTAGAGGTTCAGGGTGCCATAAGCCCGTTGAACAGGCTTTGTGTGAAATATAGCAGAGTCTAGGACTGCTTTTATTGTCCTGGTGGCCCAGAGGTAGCGTTCCCCGGTCACACTTAGAAGATCATGGGTTCGAATCCTGGTGGGGTGAGGTGTTGATTATATGTAGAAGCCGCGTGCTTTATTGGGGAATGAAATATATATGGATCCTCGTGTTTTGAAGCCGCATTTGGTAAAACGTTGCTCTGATCACCTAAGCAGCACGGGTGGTCCCCATTAGAGGTTCACGGCGCCATAAGGTCGTTGAACAGGCTTTGTGTGAAATATAGTAGAGTCTACGAATGCTTTTATTGTCCTGTTGGCCCAGAGGTAGCGTTCCCCAGTCACAATTATAAGATCGTGGCTTCAAATCCTGGTGGGGTGAGGCGTTGATTATATGTAGAAGTCCGCGTGCTTTATTGGGCTAATGAAATATATATGGATCCTCGTGTTTCAAAACCGCATTTGGTAAAGCGTTGCTCTGATCACCTAAGCGGCACGGGTGGTCCCCTATAGTGGTTCACACCGCCATAAGCTCGTTTAACAGGCTTTGTGTGAAATATAGTAGAGTCTAGGACTGCTTTTATTGTCCTGCTGGCCCAGAGGTAGCATACCCCGGTCACAATTATAAGATTGTGGGTTTGAATCCTGGTGGGGTGAGGTGTTTGTTATATATAGAAGTCCGACTGCTTTATTGGGCTAATGAAATATATATGGATCCTCGTGTTTAAAACGGCTTTGGTAAAACGTTGCTCTGATCACATAAGCGGCACGGGTGGTCCCCATTAGAGGTTCACGGAGCCATAAGCTCATTGAACAGGCATTGTGTGAAATATAGTAGAGTCTAGGACTGCTTTTATTGTCCTAGTGGCCCAGAGGTAGCGTTCCCCGGTCACAATTATAAGATCTTGGGTTTAAATCCTGGTAAGGTGAGGTGTTGATTATATGTAGAAGTCCGCGTGCTTTATTGGACTAGTGAAATATATATGGATCCTCGTGTTTCGAAGCCACATTCGGTAAAACGTTGCTCTGATCACTTAAGCGGCACGGGTGGTCCCCATTAGAGGTTCACGACGCCATAAGCTCGTTGAACAGGCTTTGTGTGAAATATAGCAGAGTCTAGGACTGCTTTTATTGTCCTGGTGGCCCAGAGGTAGCGTTCCTCGGTCATAATTATAAGATCGTGGCTTCAAATCCTGGTGGGGTGAGGCGTTGATTATATGTAGAAGTCTGCGTGCGTTATTGAGCTAATGAAATAAATATGGATCCTCGGGTTTTGAAGCCGCATTTGGGTAAACATTGCTCTGATCACCTAAGCGGCACGGGTGGTCCCCTATAGTGGTTCACGGCGCCATAAGCTCGTTGAACAGGCTTTGTGTGAAATATAGCAGAGTCTAGGACTGCTTTTATTGTCCTAGTGGCCCAGAGGTAGCATATCCCGGTCACAATTATAAGATCGTGGGTTTGAATCATAGTGGGGTGAGGTGTTGATTATATGTACAAGTCCGCGTGCTTTATTGGGCTAATGAAATATATATGGACCCTCATGTTTTGAAGCCGCATTTGGTAAAACGTTGCTCTGATCACCTAAGCGGCACGGGTGGTCCCCATTAGAGGTTCACGGAGCCATAAGCTCATTGAACAGGCATTGTGTGAAATATAGTAGAGTCTAGGACTGCTTTTATTGTCCTAGTGGCCCAGAGGTAGCGTTCCCCGGTCACAATTATAAGATCTTGGGTTTAAATCCTGGTGGGGTGAGGTGTTGATTATATGTAGAAGTCCGCGTGCTTTATTGGACTAATGAAATATATATGGATCCTCGTGTTTCGAAGCCGCATTCGGTAAAACGTTGCTCTGATCACTTAAGCGGCACGGGTGGTCCCCATTAGAGGTTCACGACGCCATAAGCTCGTTGAACAGGCTTTGTGTGAAATATAGCAGAGTCTAGGACTGCTTTTATTGTCCTGGTGGCCCAGAGGTAGCGTTCCCCTGTCATAATTATAAGATCGTGGCTTCAAATCCTGGTGGGGTGAGGCGTTGATTATATGTAGAAGTCTGCGTGCGTTATTGAGCTAATGAAATAAATATGGATCCTCGGGTTTTGAAGCCGCATTTGGGTAAACGTTGCTCTGATCACCTAAGCGGCACGGGTGGTCCCCTATAGTGGTTCACGGCGCCATAAGCTCGTTGAACAGGCTTTGTGTGAAATATAGCAGAGTCTAGGACTGCTTTTATTGTCCTAGTGGCCCAGATGTAGCGTTCCCCGGTCACAATTTTAAGATCTTGGGTTTAAATCCTGGTGGGGTGAGGTGTTGATTATATGTAGAAGTCCGCGTGCTTTATTGGGCTACTGAAATATATATGGATTCTCCTGTTTCGAAGCGCATTTGGTGCAAGCGTTGCTCTGATCACCTAAAAGCGTACGGGTGATTACTATAATTGGTTCCACAAAATCATAAGCTCGTTGAACAGGCTTTGTGTAGTATAGTAGAGTCTAGGACTGCTTTTATTGTCCTGGTTGCCCAGAGGTAGCGTCCCCCGGTCACAATTATAAGATCGTGGCTTCAAATCCTGGTGGGGTGAGGCGTCGAATATATGTAGAAGTCTGCGTACTTTATTGGGCTAATGAAATATATATGGATCCTCGGGTTTCGAAGCCGCATTTGGTTAAACGTGCTCTGATCACCTAAGTGGCACGGGTGGTCCCCTATAGTGGTTCACAGCGCCATAAGCTCGTTGAACAGGCATTGTGTGAAATATAGTAGAGTCTAGGACTGCTTTTATTGTCCTAGTGGCCCAGAGGTAGCGTTCCCCGGTCACAATTATAAGATCTTGGGTTTAAATCCTGTTGGGGAGAGGTGTTGATTATATGTAGAAGTCCGCGTGCTTTATTGGGCTAATGAAATATATATGGATCCTCGTGTTTCGAAGCCGCATTCGGTAAAACGTTGCTCTGATCACCTAAGCGGCACGGGTGGTCCCCATTAGAGGTTCAGGGTGCCATAAGCTCGTTAAACAGGCTTTGTGTGAAATATAGTAGAGTCTAGGACTGCTTTTATTGTCCTGGTGGCCCAGAGGTAGCGTTCCCGGTCCTGATTATAAGATCTTGGGTTTTAAATCTGGTGGGGGTGAGGTGTTGATTATATGAAGTCCACGTGCTTTATTGGGCTAATGAAATATATATGGATTCTCCTGTTTCGAGCATTTGAGTAACGTTGCTCTGATCACCTAAGTGGCACGAGGGTGGTCCCATTAGAGTTCCCGCGGCGCCATAAGCTCGTTGAACAGGCTTGTGTGAAATATAGCAGAGTCTAGGACTGCTTTTATTGTGCTAGTTGCCCAGGGTAAGCGTTAGCAGGTCCTGAGTATAAGATCTCGACAACTGTCCTGGTGGGGTGGTGATTATATGTAGGGGTCTCGCGTGCGTTATTGGCTGTGAAATATATACTTGGATCACAGGGTTTGAAGGCATTTTGGAGTAAAAGCATTTGCTCTGATCACCCTAAGCGGCACGGGTGGTCCCCTATAGTGGTTCACGGCGCCATAAGCTCGTTGAACAGGCTTTGTGTGAAATATAGCAGAGTCTAGGACAGCTTTTATTGTCCTAGTGGCCCAGAGGTAGCGTTTCCCGGTCACAATTTTAAGATCGTTGGTTGAAATCCTGGTGGGGTGAGGTGTTGATTATATGTAGAAGTTCGCGTGCTTTATTGGGCTAATGAAATATATATGGATCCTCCTGTTTCGAAGCCGCATTTGGTAAAACGTTGTTATGATCACCTAAGCGACACGGGTGGTCCCCATTAGATTTTCACGATGCCATAAGCCCGTTGAACAGGCTTTGTGTGAAATATAGCAGAGTCTAGGACTGATTTTATTGTCCTGGTGGCCCAGAGGTAACGTTCCCCGGTCACAATTAGAAGATCATGGGTTCGAATCCTGGTGGGGTGAGGTGTTGATTATATGTAGAAGCCGCGTGCTTTATTGGCGAATGAAATATATATGGATCCTCGTGTTTTGAAGCCGCATTTGGTAAAACGTTGCTCTGATCACCTATGCAGCACGGGTGGTCCCCATTAGAGGTTCACGGCGCCATAAGGTCGTTGAACAGGCTTTGTGTGAAATATAGTAGAGTCTACGAATGCTTTTATTGTCCTGTTGGCCCAGAGGTAGCGTTCCCCGGTCACAATTATATGATCGTGGCTTCAAATCCTGGTGGGGTGAGGCGTTGATTATATGTAGAAGTCCACGTGCTTTATTGGGCTAATGAAATATATATGGATCCTCGTGTTTCAAAACCGCATTTGGTAAAGCCTTGCTCTGATCACCTAAGCGGCACGGGTGGTCCCCTATAGTGGTTCACAGCGCCATAAGCTCGTTTAACAGGCTTTGTGTGAAATATAGTAGAGTCTAGGACTGCTTTTATTGTCCTGGTGGCCCAGAGGTAGCATACCCCTGTCACAATTATAAGATTGTGGGTTTGAATCCTGGTGGGGTGAGGTGTTTGTTATATATAGAAGTCCGACTGCTTTATTGGGCTAATGAAATATATTTGGATCCTCGTGTTTCCAAGCCGGATTTGGTAAAACGTTGCTCTGATCACATAAGCGGCACGGGTGGTCCCCATTAGAGGTTCACTGTGCCATAAGCTCGTTGAACAGGATTTGTGTGAAATATAGCAGAGTCTAGGACTGCTTTTAGTGTCCTGGTGGCCCAGAGGTAGCATACCCCGGTCACAATTATAAGATTGTGGGTTTGAATCCTGGTGGGGTGAGGTGTTTGTTATATATAGATGTCCGACTGCTTTATTGGGCTAATGAAATATATTTGGATCCTCGTGTTTAGAAGCCGGATTTGGAAAAAGGTTGCTCTGATCACATAAGCGGCACGGGTGGTCCCCATTAGAGGTTCACTGTGCCATAAGCTCGTTGAACAGGATTTGTGTGAAATATAGCAGAGTCTAGGACTGCTTTTAGTGTCCTGGTGGCCCAGAGGTAGCATACCCCGGTCACAATTATAAGATCGTGGGTTTGAATCCTAGTGGGGTGAGGTGTTGATTATATGTAGAAGTCAGCGTGCTTTATTGGGCTAATGAAATATATATGGACCCTCGTGTTTTGAAACCGCATTTGGTAAAACGTTGCTCTGATCACCTAAGCGGCACTGGTGGTCCCCATTAGAGGTTCACGGCGCCATAAGCTCGTTGAACAGGCTTTGTGTGAAATATAGCAGAGTCTAGGACTGCTTTTTTTTCCTGGTGGCCCAGAGGTAGCATTCCCCGGTCACAATTATAAGATCTTGGGTTTAAATCCTGGTGGGGTGAGGTGTTGATTATATGTAGAAGTCCGCGTGCTTTATTGGGCTAATGAAATATATATGGATTCTCCTGTTTCGAAGCCGCATTTGGTTAAACGTTGCTCTGAAACCTAAGCGGCACGGGTGGACCCCTATAGTGGTTCACAGCGTCATAAGCTCGTTGAACAGGCTTTGTGTGAAATATAGTAGAGTCTAGGACTGCTTTTATTGTCCTAGTGGCGCAGAGGTAGCGTTCCCCGGTCAAAATTATAAGATCTTGGGTTTAAATCCTGGTGGGGTGAGGTGTGGATTATATGTAGAAGTCCGCGTGCTTTATTGGGCTAATGAAATATATATGGATCCTCGTGTTTCGAAGCCGCATTCGGTAAAACGTTGCTCTGATCACCTAAGCGGCACGGGTGGTCCCCATTAGAGGTTCAGGGCGCCATAAGCTCGTTGAACAGGCTTTGTGTGAAATATAGCAGAGTCTAGGACTGCTTTTATTGTTCTAGTGGCCCAGAGGTAGCGTTCCCCGGTCACAATTATAAGATCTTGGGTTTAAATCCTGGTGGGGTGAGGTGTTGATTATATGTAGAAGTCCGCGTGCTTTATTGGGCTAATGAAATACATATGGATTCTCCTGTTTCGAAGCCGCATTTGGTAAAACGTTGTTATGATCACCTATGCGGCACGGGTGGTCCCCATTCGATGTTCACGGTGCCATAAGCCCGTTGAACAGTCTTTGTGTGATATATAGCAGAGTCTAGGACTGCTTTTATTGTCCTGGTGGCCCAGAGGTAGCGTTCCCCGGTCACAATTATAAGATCGTGGCTTCAAATCCTGGTGGGGTGAGGCGTTGATTATAAGTAGAAGTCTGCGTGCATTATTGGGCTAATGAAATATATATGGATCCTCGGGTTTTGAAGCCGCATTTGGGTAAACGTTGCTCTGATCACCTAAGCGGCACGGGTGGTCCCCATTAGAGGTTCACTGTGCCATAAGCCCATTGAACAGGCTTTGTGTGAAATATAGCAGTGTCTAGGACTGCTTTTATTGTCCTGGTGGCCCAGAGGTAACGTTCCCCGGTCACAATTAGAAGATCATGGGTTCGAATCCTGGTGGGGTGAGGTGTTGATTATATGTAGAAGCCGCGTGCTTTATTGGGGAATGAAATATATATGGATCCTCGTATTTTGAAGCCGCATTTGGTAAAACGTTGCTCTGATCACCTAAGCAGCTCGGGTGGTCCCCATTAGAGGTTCACGGCGCCATAAGGTCGTTGAACAGGCTTTGTGTGAAATATAGTAGAGTCTACGAATGCTTTTATTGTCCTGTTGGCCCAGAGGTAGCGTTCCCCAGTCACAATTATAAGATCGTGGCTTCAAATCCGTGTGGGGTGAGGCGTTGATTTTATGTAGAAGTCCGCGTGCTTTATTGGGCTAATGAAATATATATGGATCCTCGTGTTTCCAAGCCGGATTTGGTAAAACGTTGCTCTGATCACATAAGCGGCACGGGTGGTCCCCATTAGAGGTTCACTGCGCCATAAGCTCATTGAAAAGGATTTGTATGAAATATAGCAGAGTCTAGGACTACTTTTAGTGTCCTGGTGGCCCAGAGGTAGCATACCCCGGTCACAATTATAAGATCGTGGGTTTGAATCCTAGTGGGGTGAGGTGTTGATTATATGTAGAAGTCCGCGTGCTTTATTGGGCTAATGAAATATATATGGACCCTCGTGTTTTGAAGCCGCATTTGGTAAAACGTTGCTCTGATCACCTA
>NW_024714556.1:0-13391 GCF_018991925.1 Homarus americanus
CCCTGATCGAGTATAACAAAGTCCCCTGTTGGAGAATAACAAAGCCCCATGGATGAGTATAACAAAGTTCCCTCATCGAGTATAACAACGTCCCCTGATCGAGTATAACAAAGTCTCCTGGTCCAGTATAACAAAGTCCCCTTATCGAGTATAACAAAGTCCCCTAATCGAGTATAAAAATGTCCCCTGGTCCAGTGTAACAAAGTCCCCTCATCGAGTAAAAAAATGTCCCCAGATCGAGTATAACAACGTCTCCTGGCCTAGTTTAACAAAGTCCCCAGATCGAAAATAACAATGTCCCCTAATCGATTATAACAAAGTCCCCTGGACGAGTATGACAAAGGGCCCTGATCGAGTAAGACTAAGTCCCCTCATCGAGTATAACAAAGTCTCCTAATAGTGTATAACAAAGTCCCCTGGTTGAGTATAGCATATCCCCTGAGCGAATATAAAAAAGTTCCCTGATCGAGTATAACATATCCTCTAATCGAGTATAACAAAGTCCCTGGTAGAGTATAACAAAGTCCCCTGATCGAATACAAGAAAGTCCCCTGGTCGAGTTTAACAATGTCCCCTGATCGAATATAACAAAGGCCCCTCATCGAGTATAGCAAAGTCCATTGGTCAAATATAGTAAAGTCCACTCATCGAGTATAACAAAGTCCCCCGATCGAGTATAACAATGGCCTCTGGTCTAGTATGAGAAAGTCCCCTGATCAAGTATAAAAAAGTCCACTGCTCTAGTATAACAAAGTCCCCTAAACGAGTATAACAAAGTCCCCTAGTGGATTATAGCAAAGTCCCCGGGTCGAGTATATTAAAGCCCCCTCATCGAGTATAACAAATGCCCCTAATCGAGTATAACAAAGTCCCCTGATCGAGTATAACAAAGTCCCCTGATAGAGTATAACAAAGTCCTCTGGTCGAGTATAAAAAAGTCCCCTGATCGAGTATAACAAAGCCTCCTGATCGAGTATAAAAAAGTCCCTGATCGAGTATAAGAAAGCCCCCTGCTCGAGTATAACAAAGTCCCCTGATCGAGTCCAAAAAAGGCCTTTAATCGAGTATAACAAAGTCCCCTGATCTAGTATAACAAAGGCCCCTGATCGAGTGTAACAAAGGCCTCTCATCAAGTATAACAAAGTCCCCTAAACGAGCATAACAAAGTCCCCAGGTCGAGTATAACAAAGTCCCCTGTTCGAGTCTAACAAAGTCCCCTTATCGAGTATAACAAATTCACATTATCGAGTAACAAAGTCCCCTTATCGAGTACAACAAAGTCCCCTAATCGAGAATAACAAAGGCCCTGGTCGGGTATAACAAAGTCCCTCATCGAGTGTAACAAAGTCCCCTAATCGAGTATAAAAATGTCCCCTGGTCCAGTGTAACAAAGTCCCCTGATCGAGCATAAAAAAGTCCCCTGGCCCAGTATAACAAAGTCTCTAGATCAAGCATACCAAAGTCCCCTGATCGATTATAACAAAGTCCCCGGTCCAGTATAGCAAAGGGCCCTGAGCGAGTAAGACAAACTCCCCTAATCGAGTATAACAGAGCCCCCTGCTCGAGTATAACAAAGTCCCCTGGTCGAGTATAGCAAAGTCCCCTAATCGAGTATAACAAAGCCTCCTGATCGAGTATAACAAAGTCCCCTGATCGAGTATAACAAAGCTCCCTGTTCGAGTCTAAAAATGGCCTCTAATCGAGTGTAAGAAAGTCCCCTTATCGAGTAAACCAAATTCCCTTATCGAGTATAACAAAATCCCCTTATCGAGTATAACAAAGTCCCTGATCGAGTATAACAAAGTCCCTAGATCGAGCATACCAAGGTCCCCTAATCGATTATAACAAAGTCCCCCGGTCGAGCATACCAAAGTCCCCTGATCGAGTATAACAAAGTCCCCTGATGGAAAATAACAAAGCCCCCTGGATGAGTATAACAAAGTTCCCTGATCGAGTATAACAACGTTCCCTGATCGAGTATAACAAAGTCTCCTGGTCCAGTATAACAAAGTCTCCTGATCGAGGATAACAAAGTCCCCTAATCGAGAATACAAATGTCCCCTGGTCCAGTGTAACAAAGTCCCTTCATCGAGTATAACAAACTCCCCCGGCCCAGTATAACAAAGTCCCTAGATCAAGCATACCAAAGTCCCCTGATCGATTATAACAAAGTCCCCCGGTCGAGTATAGCAAAGGGCCCTGATCGTGTAAGACAAAATCCCCTGATTGAGTATAAGAAAGTCCCCTAATCGAGTATAACAAAGCCCCCTGGATGAGTATAACAAAGTTCCGTGATCGAGTATAACAAAGTCCCCTGATCGAGTATAGCAAAGTCCCCTGATCGAGTAAAATAAAGTTCCCTAATCGAGTATAAAATGTCCCCTGTTCCAGTGTAACAAAGTCCCCTGATCGAGTATAAAAAAGTCCCCTGGTCGACTATAGCAAGTCCTCTGGTCGAGTATAACAAAGCCTCCTCATCGAATATAACAAAGGCCTCTAATCGAGTATAACAAAGTCCCCTAATCTAGTACAACAAAGGCCCCTGATCGAGTATAACAACGGCCCCTGGTCGAGTATAACAAAGTCCCCTGTTCGAGTCTAACAAAAACCCTTATCGAATATAAAAAATTCCCCTTTTCGAGTATAACAAAGTCCCCATATCGAGTATAACAAAGTCCCCTAATCGAGTATAACAAAGGTCCCTGGTCGAGTATAACAAAGTTCCCTGATCGAGTGTAACAAAAGTCCCCTGATCGAGAATAACAAAGTCCCCTAATCGAGTATAAAAATGTCCCCTGGTCCAGTGTAACAAAGTCTTCTGATCGAGTATAACAAAGTCCCCTAATCAAGTATAACAAAGTCCCCTGATCGAGTATAACAAAGTCTCCTAATTGAGTATAACAAAGCCCCCTGCTCGAGTATAACAAAGTCCCCTGGTCGAGTTTAGCAAAGTCCCCTGATCGAGTATAACAAAGCCTCCTCATCGAGTATAAAAAAAGTCCCCTGATCGAGTATAACAAAGTCCCCTGGATGAGTATAACAAAGTCCCCTGAACGAGTATAACATATCCCCTGATTGAGTATAACAAAGTCCTCTGGTCGAGTATAAAAACGTCCCCTGATCGAGTATAACAAAGTCCCCAGGTCGAGTATAACAAAGTCCCCTCATCGAGTATAACAAAGGCCCCTCATCGAGAATAACAAAGTCCATTGGTCAAGTATAAAAGAGATCCCTGGTCGAGTATAACAAAGTCCCCTGGTCGAGTATAGGAAAGTCCCATGATCGAGTATAACAAACCCTCCTCATCGAGTATAACAAAGTCCCCTTGTCGAGTATAACAAAGCCCCCTGCTCGAGTATAATAAAGTCCCCTAATCGAGTCCAAAAAAGGCCTCTAATCGAGTATAAGAAAGTCCCCTGATCAAGTATAACAAAGCCGTCTAATCAAGTATAACAACGTCCCCTGGTCGAGTATAACAAAGTCACCTGTTCGAGTCTAACAAAGTCCCCTCATCGAGTATAACAAATTCCCCTTATCGAGTATAACAAATTCCCCTAATCGAGTATAACAAAGGCCCCTGGTCGAGTATAACAAAGTCCCTGATCGAGTATAACAAAGTCCCTAGGTCGAGCATACCAAAGTCCCCTAATCGATTATAACAAAGTCCCACGGTCGAGTATAGCAAAGGGCCCTGATCGGGTAAGACAAAGTCCCCTGATCGAGTATAACAAAGTTCCCTGATCGAGTATAACAACGTCCCCTGAACGAGTATAACAAAGTCTCCTGGTCCAGTATAACAAAGTCCCCTTATCGAGTATAACAAAGTCCCCTAATCGAGTATAAAAAATGTCCCCTGGTCCAGTGTAACAAAGTCCCCTCATCGAGTAAAAATACGTCCCCTGATCGAGTATAACAACGTCTTCTGGCCTAGTTTAACAAAGTCCCCAGATCGAGCATAACAAAGTCCCCTAATCGATTATAACAAAGTCCCATGGACGAGTATAACAAAGGGCCCTGATCGAGTAAGACTAAGTCCCCTCATCGAGTATAAGAAAGTCCCCTAATCATGTATAACAAAGTCCCCTGGTCGAGTATAGCATATCCCCTGATCGAATATAAAAAAGGCCCCTAGTCGAGTATAACAAAGTCCTCTGATCGAATATAACAAAGTCCCCTGATCGAGTATAACATATCCTCTGATCGAGTATAACAAAGTCCTTGGAGGAGTATAACAAAGTCCCCTGATCGAATAAAAGAAAGTCCCCTGGTCGAGTTTAACAATGTCCCCTGATCGAGTATAACAAAGGCCCCTCATCGAGTATAGCAAAGTCCATTGGTCAAATATAGGAAAGTCCACTCATCGAGTATAACAAAGTCCCCCGATCGAGTATAACAATGGCCTCTGGTCTAGTATGAAAAAGTCCCCTGATCAAGTATAAAAAATTCCCCTGGTCTAGTATAACAAAGTCCCCTAAACGAGTATAACAAAGTCCCCTGGTCGATTATAGCAAAGTCCCCGGGTCGAGTATAACAAAGCCCCCTCATCGAGTATAACAAAGGCCCCTAATCGAGTATAACAAAGTCCCCTGATCGAGTATAACAAAGTCCCCTGATAGAGTATAACAAAGTCTTCTGGTCGAGTATAAAAAAGTCCCCTGATCGAGTATAACAAAGTCCCCTGGTCGAGTATAACAAAGTCCCCTCATCGAGGATAACAAAGTCCATTGGTCAAGTATAAAAAAGTTCCCATGATCGATCATAGCAAAGTCCCCTGATCGAGTATAACAAAGCCTCCTGATCGAGTATAACAAAGTCCCCTAATCGAGTATAACAAAGCCCCCGGCTCGAGTATAACAAAGTCCCCTGGTCGAGTTTGGCAAAGTCCCCTGATCGAGTATAACAAAGCCTCCTGATCGATTATAACAAAATCCCCCGGTCGAGTATAGCAAAGGGCCCTGATCGTGTAAGACAAAATCCCCTGATTGAGTATAACAAAGTCCCCTGATCGAGTATAACAAAGTCCCCTGATCGAGTATAACAAAGTCCCCTAATCAGTATAAAATGTCCCTGTTCCAGTAATAACCAAAAGTCCTGATCGAGTATAAAAAAGTCCCTGGTCGACTATATACAGAATCACTCTGGTCGAGTATAAGCAAGCCCCTCATCCGGAATATAACAAAGGCCTCCCCAATCGAGTATTACAAAAGTCCCCTGATCTAGTATAACAAGGCCCTGATCGAGTATAACAAAGGCCCTGGTCGAGTATAACAAAGTCCCTGTTCAGGTCTAACAAAACCATATGAATATAAAAATTCCCCTTTCGAAGTATAACAAGAGATCCCCCATATCGAGTATAACAAAGTCCTAATCGAGAGTATAACAAAGGGTCCTGGTCGGTATAACAGGATTCCTGATCGTGTAACAAAAGTCCCCTGATCGAGAATAACAAAGTCCCCTAATCGAGTATAAAAATGTCCCCTGGTCCAGTGTAACAAAGTCCCCTGATCGAGTATAACAAAGTCCCCTAATCAAGTATAGCAAAGTCCCCTGATCGAGTATAACAAAGGACGCTCATCGAGTATAGCAAAGTCCATTGGTCAAATATAGGAAAGTCCACAGATCTAGTATGACAAAGTCCCCTGAATCAAGTATAAAAAAGTCCCCTGGTCGAGTATAACAAAGTCCCCTGATCGAGTATAACAAAGTCCCTTGGTCGAGTATAGCAAAGTCCCCTGATCGAGTATAACAAAGCCCCCTCATCGAGTATAACATATCCTCTGATCGAGTATAACAAAGTCCTCTGGTCGAGTATGACAAAGTCCCCTGATCGAGTATAACAAAGTCCCCTGGTCGAGTATAACAAAGTCCCCTGATCGAGTATAACAAAGGCCCGTCATCGAGTATAGCAAAGTCCTTTGGTCAAATATAGGAAAGTCCCCTGATCGAATATAACAAAGTCCCAGATCGAGCATAACAAAGTCCTCTGATCGATTATAACAAAGTCCCCTGGTCGAGTATAGCAAAGGGCCCTGATCGAGAAAGACAAAGTCCCCTTATCGAGTATAACAAAGTCCCCTAATCAAGTATAACAAAAGCCCTCTGGACGAGTATAACAACGTTCCCTGATCGAGTATTACAAAGTCTCTTGGCCCAGTATAACAAAGTCCCCAGATCGAGCCTAACAAAGTCCCCTGATCGATTATAACAAAGTCCCCTGGTCGAGTATAAGAAAGGCCCTGATCGAGTAAGACAAAATCCCCTGATCGACTATAACAAAGTCCCCTACTCCAGTATAACAAAGTCCCCTGGTCGAGTGTAGCAAAGTCCCCTAATCGAGTATAACAAAGCCTCCTCATCGATTATAACAAAGTCCCCTGATCGAGTATAACAAAAGCCCCCTGCATGAGTATAACAAAGTCCCCTGATCGAGTCCATAAAATGCCTCTAATCGAGTATAACAAAGTCCTCTGATCAAGTATAACAAAGGAACCTGATCGAGAATAAAAAAGGCCCCTCATCGAGTATAAGAAAGTCCCCTGATCGAGTATAACAAAGCCGCCTAATCGAGTATAACAAAGTCCCCTGGTACAGTATAACAAAGTCCCCTGTTCGAGTCTAACAAAGTCCCCTTATCGAGTATAACAAATTCCCCCTTATCGAATATAAAAAGGCCCCTTATCGAGTATAACAAAGTCCCCTAATCGAGTATAACAAAGGTCCCTGTTCGAGTATAACAAAGTTCAATGATCGAGTATAACAACGTTCCCTGATCGAGTATAACAAAGTCTCCTGGTCCAGTATAGCAAAGTCCCCTCATAGAGTATAAATATGTCCCCTTGTCCAGTGTAACAAAGTCCCCTGATCGAGTATAACAAAGTCCGCTAATCAAGTATAACAAAGTCCCCTGATCGAGTATAACAAAGGCCCCTCATCGAGTATAACAAAGTCCATTGGTCAAATATAGGAAAGTCCACAGATCGAGTATGACAAAGTCCCCTGATCAAGTATAAAAAAGTCCCCTGGTCGAGTATAACAAAGTCCCCTGATCGAGTATAACAAAGTCCCCTGGTCGAGTATAGCAAAGTCCCCTCATCGAGTATAACAAGCCCCCTGATCGAGTATAACATATCCTCTGATCGAGTATAACAAAGTTCTCTGGTCGAGTATGACAAAGGCCCCTGGTCGAGTATAACAAAGTCCCTTGATCGAGTGTAATAAAAGTCCCCTGATCAAGTATAACAAAACTCCCCTGGTCGAGTAAAACAAAGTACCCTAATCAAGTATAAAAATGTCCCCTGGTCCAGTGTAACAAAGTCCCCTGATCGAGTATAAAAAAGTCCCCTGGTCGATTATAGCAAGTCCCCTGGTCGAGTATAACAAAGCCCCCCTCATCGAGTATAACAAAGGCCACTAATCGAGTATAACAAAACCCCCTGATCGAGTATAACAAAGTCCCCTTTAGAGTATAACAAAGTCCCTTGATCAAGTATAACATATTTCCTGATTGGGGATAACAAAGTCCTCTGGTCGAGTATAAAAAATTCCCCTGATCGAGTATAACAAAGTCCCCTGGTCGAGTATAACAAAGTCCCCTCATCGAGTATAACAAAGTCCCTTGATCAAGTATAACATATTCCCTGATTGTGGATAACAAAGTCCTCTTGTCGAGTATAAAAAAGTCCCCTGGTCGAGTATAACAAAGTTCCCTAATCGAGTATAACAAAGTCCCCTGGTCGAGTGCAGCAAAGTCCCCTGATCGAGTATAACAGAGCCTCCTGATCGAGTATAACAAAGTCCCCTGATCTAGTATAACAAAGGCCCCTCATCGAGTATAACAAAGGCCCCTCATGGAGTATAAGAAGGTCCCTGATCGAGTATAACAAAGCCGCCTAATCGAGTATAACAAAGGCCCATGGTCGAGTATAACAAAGTCCCCTGTTCGAGTCTAACAAAGTCCCCTTATCTAGTATAACACATTCCCCTTATCGAGTATAACAAAGTCCCCTTATCGAGTATAACAAAGTCCCCTAATCGAGTATAACAAAGGCCCCTGGTCGAGTATAACAAAGTTCCCTGATCGAGTGTAACAAAAGTCCCCTGATCGAGAATAACAAAGTCCCCTAATCGAGTATAACAAAGTCCCCTGGTCCAGTATAACAAAGTCCCCTGATCAAGTATAACATATCCCCTGATAGAGTATAACAACGTCTCCTGGCCCAGCTTAACAAAGTCCCCAGATCGAGCATAACAATGTCCCCTAATCGATTATAACAAAGTCCCCTGGTCGAGTATAACAAAGAGCCCTGATCGAGTAAGACAAAGTCCCCTGATCAAGCATAACAAAGTCCCCTGATCCTAGTATAACAAAGCCCCCTGGACGAGTATAACAAAGTCCCCTGAACCGAGTATAACAAAGTCCCCTGATCGAGTAAAACATATCCCCTGATCGAGTATAAAAAAGTACCTGGTGGAGTATAACAAAGTCCCCTGGTCGAGTATAACAAAGTTTTCTAATCGAGTATAACAAAGGCCCCTGGTTGAGTATAACAAAGTCCTATGATCAAGTATAACAAAGTCCCCTAATCGAGTAATACAAAGTCCCCTGATCGAGTAAAACATATCCCCTGATCGAGTATAACAAAGTCCTCTGGTCGAGTATAACAAAGACCCCTGAACGAGTATAACAAAGTCCCCTGGTCGTGTATAACAAAGCCCAGTGATCGAGTACAACAAAGGCCCCTCATCGAGTATAGCAAAGTCCATTGGTCAAATATAGGAAAGACCACTGATCGAGTATGACAAAGTCCCCTGATCAAGTATAAAAAAGTCCCCTCGTCGAGTATAACAAATTCCCCTGGTCGGGTATAGCAAAGTCCCCTGGTCGAGTATAACAAAGCATCCCTCATCGAGTATAACAAAGGCCCCTAATCGAGTATAACAGAGTCCCCTGATTGAATATAACAAAGTCCCCTGATCGAGTATAACAAAGTCCTCTGGTTGAGAACAACAAAGACCCCTGATCGAGTAAAACATATCCCCTCATCGAGTATAACAAAGTCCACTGGTCGAGAATAAAAAAGGTCCCTGATCGCATATAACAAAGTCCCCTGGTCGTGTATAACCAAGTCCCCTGATCGAGTATAACAAAGGCCCCTCAATGAGTATAACAAAGTCCATTGGTCAAGTATAAAAAAGTCCCCTGGTGGAGTATAACAAAGTCCCCTAATCAAATATAACGAAGTCCTCTGTTCGAGTATAAAAAAGTCCCCTGATCGAGTATAACTAAGCCGCCTTATCGAGTATAACAAAGTCCCCTGGTCGAGTATAACAAAGTCCCCTGTTCGAGTCTAACAAAGTCCCCTTATCGAGTGAGACAAAGTCCCCTAATCGAGTATAACAAAGTCCCCTGATCGAGTATAACAAAGCCCCCTGGACGAGTATAACAAAGTCCCCTAATCAAGTATAACAAAGTCCCCTGATCGAGTATAACAAAGTCCCCTGATCGAGTATAACATATCCTCTGATCGAGTATAACAAAGTGCTTTGGTCGAGTATGACAAAGTCCACTAATAGAGTATAACAAAGTCCCCTGGTCGAGTATAACAAATTCCCTGATCGAGTATAACAAAGGCCCCTCATCGAGTATAGCAAAGTCCATTGGTCAAATATAGGAAAGTCCACTGATCGAGTATAACAAAGTCCCAGATCGAGCATAACAAAGTCCCCTGATCGATTATAACAAAGTCCCCTTGTCGAGTATAGCAAAGGGCCATGATCGAGTGAAACAAAGTCCCCTGGTCAAGTATAACAAAGGCCCTGATCGAGTAAGACAAAAACCCCTGATCGAATATAACAAAGTCCCCTGATCGAGTATAACAAATCCCTCTGGACGAGTATAACAAAGTCCCCTGATCGAGTATAACAAAGTCCCCTGATCGAGTATTACATATCCCCTGATCGAATATAACAAAGTCCCTGGTGGAGTATAACAAAGTCCCCTGATCGAGTATCACAAAGTCTCCTGGTTGAGTATAACAAAGTTTTCTAATCGAGTATAAAAAGGCCCCTCGTCGAGTATAACAAAGTCCTCTGATCGAGAATAACAAAGTCCCCTGATCGAGTATCACATATCACCTGATCGAATATAACAAATTCTTCTGGTCGAGTATAACAAAGTCCCCTGATCAAGTATAACAAAGCCCCCTACTCGGGTATAACAAAGTCCCCTAATCGAGTCCAAAAAAGGCCTCTAATCGAGTATAAGAAAGTCCCCTGAATAAGTATAACAAAGCCGCCCAATCGAGGATAACAACGTCCCCTGGTCGAGTATAACAAAGTCCCCTGTTCGAGTCTAACAAAGTCCCCTTATCGAGTATAAAAAATTCCCCTTATCGAGTATAACAAAGTCCCCTTATCGAGTATAAAAAAGTCCCCTAATCGAGTATAACAAAGGCTCCTTGTCGAGTATAACAAAGTCCCTGATCGAGTATAACAAAGTCCCTAGGTCGAGCATACCAAAGTCCCCTAATCGATTATAACAAAGTCCCCCGGTCGAGTATAGCAAAGGGCCATGATCGAGTAAGACAAATTCCCCTGATCGAGTATAACAAAGTCCCCTGATGGAGAATAACAAAGCCCCCTGGATGAGTATCACAAAGTTCCCTGATCGAGTATAACAACGTCCCCTGATCGAGTATAACAAAGTCTCCTGATCCGGTATAACAAAGTCCCCTGATCGAGTATAACAAAGTCCCCTAATCGAGTATAAAAATGTCCCCTGGTCCAGTGTAACAAAGTCCCCTCATAGAGTAAAAAACAAGTCCTTTGGCCCGGTATAACAAAGTCCCTAGATCGAGCATACCAAAGTCCCCTGATCGATTATAACAAAGTCCACCGGTTGAGTATAGCAAAGGCCCCTGATCGTGTAAGACAAAATCCCGTGATCGAGTATAAGAAAGTCCCCTGATCGAGTATGACAAAGCCCCCTGGATGAGTATAACAAAGTTCCCTGAACGAGTATAACAAAGTCTCCTGATCGAGTATAACAAAGTCCCCTGGTCCAGTATAACAAAGTCCCCTGATCGAGTATAACATATCCCCTGATCGAGTATAACAACGTCTCCTGGCCTAGTTTAACAAAGTCCCCAGATCGAGCATAACAAAGTCCCCAAATCGATTATAACAAAGTCCCCTGGTCGAGTATAACAAAGGGCCCTCTTCGAGTAAGACTAAGTCCCCTCATCGAGTATAACAATGTCCCCAAATCGTGTATAACAAAGTCCCCTGGTCGAGTATAGCATATCTCGTGATCGAATATAAAAAAGTCCCCTAGTCGAGTATAACAAAGTCCTCTGATCGAATAAAACAAAGTCCCCTGATCGAGTATAACATATCCTCTGATCGAGTATAACAAAGTCTCTGGTGGAGTATAACAAAGTCCCCTAATCGAATATATCAAAGTCCCCTGGTCGAGTTTAACAATGTCCCCTGATCGAGTATAACAAAGGCCCCTCATCGAGTATAACAAAGTCCCCTGATCGAGTATAACAAAGTCCCCTGATAGAGTATAACAAAGTCCCCTGGTCGAGTATAACAAAGTCCCCTCATCGAGTATAACAAAGCCCATTGGTCAAGTATAAAAAAGTTCCCATGATCGAGTATAACAAAGTCCCCTAATCGAGTATAACAAAGCCCCCTGCTCGAGTATAACAAAGTCCCCTGGTCGAGTTTAGCAATGTCCCCTGATCGAGTATAACAAAGCCTCCTGATCGAGTATAACAAAGTCCCCTGATCGAGTATAACAGAGCCCCCTGCTCGAGCATAACAAAGTCCCCTGATCGAGTCCAAAAAAGGCCTTTAATCGAGTATAACAAAGTCCCCTGATCTAGTATAAGAAAGGCCCCTGATCGAGTGTAACAGAGGCCCCTCATCGAGTATAACAAAGTCCCCTAATTGAGCATAACAAAGTCCCCTGGTCGAGTATAACAAAGTCCCTTGATCGAGTCTAACAAAGTCCCCTTATCGAGTATAACAAATTCACCTTATCGAGTATAACAAAGTCCCCTTATCGAGTACAACAAAGTCCCCTAATCGAGTATAACAAAGGCCCTGGTCGAGTATAACAAAGTCCCTCACCGAGTGTAACAAAGTCCCCTAATCGAGTATAAAATTGTCCCCTGGTCCAGTGTAACAAAGTCCCTTGATCGAGTATAAAAAAGTCCCCTGGCCCAGTATAACAAAGTCCCTAGATCAAGCATACCAAAGTCCCCTAATCGAGTATAATAGAGCCCCCTGCTCGAGTATAACAAAGTCCCTTGTCGAGTATAGCAAAGTCCCCTAATTGAGTATAATAAAGCCTCCTGATCGAGTATAACAAAGTCCCCTGATCGAGTATAACAAAGCTCCCTGCTCGAGTATAACAAAGTCCCCTGATCGAGTCCAAAAAAGCCCTCTAATCGAGTATAAGAAAGTCCCCTGATCGAGTATAACAAAGCCTCCTAATCGAGTATAACAAAGTCCCCTGGTCAAGTATAACAAAGTCCCCTGTTCGAGTCTAACAAAGTCCTCTTATCGAGTAAAACAAATTCCCCTTATCGAGTATAACAAAGTCCCCTTATCGAGTATAACAAAGTCCCCTGATCGAGTATAACAAAGTCCTCTGGTCGAGTATGACAAAGTCCCCTAATCGAGTATAACAAAGTCCCCTGGTCGAGTATAACAAAGTCCCTTCATCGAGTATAACAAAGGCCCCTCATCGAGTACAGCAAAGTCCATTGGTCAAATATAGGAAAGTCCACAGATCTAGTATGACAAAGTCCCCTGATCAAGTATAAAAAAGTTCCCTGGTCGAGTAATACAAAGTCCCCTGATCGAGTATAACAAAGTCTCCTGGTCGAGTATAGCAAAGTCCCCTTATCGAGTATAGCAAAGCCCCCTGATCGAGTATAACATATACTCTGATCGAGTATAAAAAAGTCCTCTGGTCGAGTATGACAAAGTCCCCTGGTCGACTATAACAAAGTTTTCTTATCTAGTATAACAAAGGCCCCTGGTCGAGTATAACAAAGTCCCCTAATCAAGTATAACAAAGTCCCCTGATCGAGTAAAACAAAGTCTCCTGATCGAGTATAACATATCCCCTGATCGAGTATAACAAGGGCCGCTGGTCGAGTATAACAAAGTCCTCTGATCAAGTATAACAAAGTCCTTTGATCGAGTATAAAAAAGTCCCCTAATTAAGTATAACAAAGTCCCCTGATCGAGTATGACAAAGCCCCCTGGATGAGTATAACTAAGTTCCATCATCGAGCATAACAAAGTCCCCTGATCGATTATAACAAAGTCCCCTGGTCCAGTATAACAAAGTCCCCTGATCGAGTATAACATATCCC
>NW_024714557.1:0-35000 GCF_018991925.1 Homarus americanus
GTGTGGTAGCCTACTATGTTACGTGACAACAGTGTGGTAGCCTACTATGTTACGTGACAGCAGTGTGGTCGCCTACTGTGTTACGTGGCAACCGTGTGGTAGCCTACTATTTTTGTGACAGCAGTGTGGTAGCCTACTATGTTACGTGGCAGCAGTGTGGTAGCCTACTATGTTACGAGGCAGGAGAGTAGTAGCCTACTATGTTACGTGGCAGCAGTGTGGTAGCCTACTATGTTACGTGGCAGCAGTGTGGTAGCCCTCTTTGTACCAGTGGGCTTCATCTTCCTATCCAAAAGTTTGCTGAATGAAAGAAATGTCATTAGTGATGTATTTATTGGTACACCAAACAATTACAAATATCTTTAAAAATAGCATGCACAAATTAATGTATATAAGTTGGAACAGTTTACCATCTTAACAAACGTATCGCATTTGTGAGAATTTAGTCGTACAATAGTTAAGAATTAAACTTTTTTAGGCTTGTTCTTTTTATATTTGTTTGAAATTTAAATACTGGGGGTGACTTGGCTGATCCACCAGTACGGTACTTAAAGCACTTGTGTAGAGGCCAGAGGAGGACACACGGAGTTTATCCCAAGGTGGAACATTTAGCCAAGGTCTTGATGTTTCCGGGAGTCACATAAAAGTTCCGCATAGATCATCCTAAAAACCACCAAGTTGAACCACTATAAACATTACGTAAACCGTGAGGGACGAGAACCATGACTAAAGCCTCGAGTTAGGACCAAGTGGTTGAGTACTGTTATGGACTCCTATGGTTAGGACTCATGCTCAAGGTTGATGACTGTCGTGAGTGACCATATTGGGGTATACTGGAGTTTACCTTTGATCAAGTATTATATATCAAAGAACTAAATATCACATAATATAGTTTAAACCCGGAGTGAAGTACAGAGCAGGAGCAGCAGCTTCATGTACTGATCTGTATAGGATGTTGTGCTCGATAAGGATCAGGGAAGAAAGGTTGTTATTATGGAGAGCTTCAGTATACATTCTGCTTTCTGTATTTGGTAGAGACAGTCCATTAACCCCTTGTGTACGGGGTCTTCTCTCTGCTGAATAAAATCGTCTGGCATTAGTTGTATAAAAGTCGTATATGTAAGACCCATAAAATAACATTTTAACACAATGTTGGTGTAATAAATACATCGTAAAGAAATTATTACATGACAAAAGTTGCTCCTGTCCTGGATGTCAACTGTAAAATACAGTCTTGTTATAGTTCAAGATTTTTCGGGAAATGATCTCTTCAACTAATGACAGATCGTTACCCGTAAAAGCTTCTGATCCTTTAGGAAAATAAAAGTCAGATTGACATGTGATAACCTTGTGTCAGTTGGTGGCAGTGAGCCAGTGGTTGACTCCTGGCTTTGACACGTCTCCCTCGTCACTGCCACATCCTCTCACTGTCACTGGTACATTGTGTGTTATGTCTTGTACGTCACAGCCCTCAGCCGTCACGCTACACCGGAAGTAACATAACATGACTTGGTGTCTCGGGTGTCTTGAACCAGATAATGTGTGTTGTGCGTCCCAGGAGAGTTGTCGTGCTCCAGGTGGAGGGGCAGAAGGATGAGGATATTGGTAATGAAGGAACATTCTGGTGATATATGCTGCAATGTATGAATGAAGACCCAGAATTCTCATTGGGAGACATCTTGTTTATATTCCTAGCTGAGGTTAACAGTAAACCATGGGTAATGGATGATCCCTCCTCCCCCCACCACCTTTAACTAGAATATATATCATAAAATGTGGAGTTTACCTGAACACGAGCTGGTGATCATAAAGTGCTGCCGTCACCACACCTTTACATCAGTCCTTTACGGGGACCAGACGCCAACTATTACATGTACCAGGATTACCCACACCACATCTCCTCTTTATGATCCTCTCCAGAAGTATTCGTGAAACTATGATCCAATTTGGTTAAATATTGTCCCGGCATTATCACATTATCCAAAAAGTTTACATCATTTTCAATCCTCGTTGTTGTTTCTCAGGTATATCTCAGTCTGGTGTCTCTGTTGTCTTTGTTTCTGGAGTAGTTTTAGGTCTTGGTGTGTTATTATCATTAAACTTGTACGTAAGATCCCCAACTCTTGTGATAGTTGCCATGTTGATGTCTGTGGAAACCGTCCGAGATTTGTATACAAGTCTGTTCACAACTGGAGGGCGAGTTGAATTGAATACACTCCTGATTACAGACAGACAGACAAACAGACAGACCCGGAATGGTAAAAAAACAATGAATATAAATCATAATGAACAGTGATTTATGTGACCGTCTTGCTAAGATGTAAGGGATGAGAGGCTGGCTGTATTCATTAAGGAGAAGACGTCATGTGGGCGCCAGTTGTACGTAAAGACAAACCAGGAAATGGAGGGGAAGGGAGCACCACAGCGGACCACATCCGCTACAGCAGTAAGAATAAAAAATAATAATAATAATAATAATTAACGGTTTATTGAAAAAATTCTGCAGCCCGAAGGCTGAAAATATACATTGGACATAAATGACTTATTACATACATTGGTGGTTTAACAAAAGCCTTCATTAGAGAAAGGTAAAGGAACATACAGTGAACATACAGATTAATGTAGGTGTTGAACAGCAAACTCGTAGTGTAGTAACTCCCTCCCAGATGGTGTTAGGAGGAACTCACGTGGTATAGTAGTTCCCTCAGATGTTGTTATGAGGGACCTGGCGTGGTGTAGTAATTCCCTCACAGATGATGTGATGAGGGACCTCACGTGGTGTAGTAATTCCCTCGCTGATGGTGTTATGAGGGGCCTCACGTGGTGTAGTAATTACCTCACAGATGGTGTTATGAGGGACCTCACGTGGTGTAGTAATTACCTCACAGATGGTGTTAAGGGAGGGCTCACGGTGTAGTAACTCCCTACAAATGCAGCAGGAGGCATCACGTGCGGTGCACTCCCCACAGATGGGCAAGCAGAGGCTTGACGTGGTGTAGTAATCACAGATGGCAGGGGCAGGAGGGGACCCCTACGTGGTGTAGTAATTCCCTTTACAGATGGTGTGCATGAGGGACTTGGACGTGTGTAGTAATTCTCACATATGGTAAAGTTATGAGGGACATGTGGTGTAGTAATTCCCCAAGCAGATGGTGCTATATGAGTGAGGTGTGGTCCCAGGCCTTCCTATCGTAGACGGATTAACACATCGCTGGTTGTTGCTTGGGTCTCACGGCCGTTTTCACTGGGTACCTGGGACCTCACTGTGAAGAACAAGTACAACTGTTACTGTTGAGTTGTTCTCACTGACTTAAGCACTGTTCACCACTGTTCACCTCTGTTTAACACTGGTTCCGTTCCTTTCCTAAATGAAATTGTAACTTCTGGCGAGAACGTGTTGATATTCCGGTGGGGAGGAGGGTTCAGGGGAGGGGGTTGGTATGGGCCAACTTAACAGTTGACCTGGCTCCCGTGTTTATTTCAAGAGCTTCGCTTCCTGGGTGTAATTTGCTGCACAGCCTGCACACATGCCACACACACATGGCTGGCCACACACACACACACACACACACACACACACACACACACACACACACACACACACACACACACACACACACACACACACACACACACACACACACACACAGTAACCACAGTTCTGTAATCATTTCTACGCCCCCACTCACAGGTTGAGTGCACAGTAACTACCCGTTGTCCACGCTCAGATTTAATTCACACAAAGGAGTGGATGGATAATGGATGGAGACGCCTGAAGGACACCCCTCACCTGGATAATGGATACATACTGTACATATATAACCTTCTGGATACTGAGACATGACTTATCATAAGCAGGTGGATATATACACCAGCTTTCTACAAATCGCAATAAATGGATATATTTTTACAGGGAAAGCTTTTTACAGGTATATTTATGATGTATTTTCTTACATAAATAAATATAACTTTTTAGATACTTTTTTTTACACATAACCAGATGTATACAATACAGTTTTACATACAAAGATTTATAGCCAGATAGATTATATAACCTATCATTTATATGTATTTCTACTGTACACTCAAATATAGATATATAGCTATTCACATATTTCTACCGCCAGATAGATATACAGTATAGCTTTTCACAGACTTCTAAAATCCCAACAATGAAACTAACTGTACAAGAAGTTTATACTCTCATAACTCCGGTAAAATAACCAGTTGTCCATCTTCCTCGAGTGTTGTCTCAGCTCTGACTACTTCAAGATCAACCTCGCCCTCTGTGTAAAGTCTTCTGTAATTTGAGTAATTTTTTGACGGGTGACGGTACTCTGTTATGGGGATGGAGAGGAGTGAGAGAGTGAGGGGTAATGAGAGAGGACAGAGGGGATGGGAAGGGAAGGTAGACTGAGGGGAAAGATGGATAATTAGGAGGGAAGGAAGGAGAAAATGGAGTGAGAACGATAGGAGGAAGATAATTAGTATGGGAGAAACAGTGGGGGAGGAAAGGGAACAAGGAGGAAGAGAATTAGAAGAAAGGAAACAAAAAGAAGCGAGAGACACAGAACAAGAAAAGCAGGAAAAGAGAAAAAATAGAGACAAGAAATTAACAAGGAACATGGTAGAGGAAAAGGAAGAGGAGAAAAAAAAAGAAGCAACAAAATGAACGATAGAAGTAAAGAGGAAATAAAAAGGAAAACATAATAAAAAATATGATTATCACACACACAAGTATAAGTCCTATTACAGCCTTCCCATCTTCCTACAGTAAAGTCAACATGGACGCTTAACTTGCCTTATACCTCCTACAAGAGCACCCTGAGGAGCCGCTTATCGTCTCCACACCCTTCGTCGTGGGCGGGCGGCCCAGGAGTGCGTCTCACACTCCAGTATCTAAGAATAGCACCAAGATTGACCTGTCTTTATGAACGTGACTATAAAATGAGGGAAAACTATAAAACTACAATAACAGTCAAGCCACATGTCACCGTCTGAGAGAGGAATATTACCCATGATATATTGTGTTGTTGAAATATGTGAAGAATTTGATGGTTTTACGTAGAGTAATGAGAAACAAATATTGCTGACCTCTCCCTAGTTTGATCTAAAACAATAAACATAAGACACACACACACACACACACACACACGTATATGTATAAGGAAATCTTAAACTTTACTTTTATTACGAAAACGTATCGTATCGTATCGTATATATTTATGGCCCCTATCAACAACAACAATAACATACAAATACAAAGTAACAACTGGGAATTATTAACGTGTTCAGATCTTTTGTTTGAGGAGTTGATTCCCTGACAAGATGATGATTCCAGGTGACTGTGTCTATTGTGGGCACTAGACCACCGTGAGGCGGAGAACACTAGTGAAGCTTTTACTGTTGCTAGAGTAAGAGAGTTGATCACTTTGTACATGTTCAGTCAACCCAATTACAGGGAAGTACATTAGTTGTTGTTGAAGTACCTATGGCGTATTTTTTTTAACATTCTAACCTTCCATCTGTCTCGGGTGACGCACACAGCCTTATATCAGGTATCAGGGCATAATAATGGATCTCTCCTTCCACTCATGAACGTCTCCGACTCAGGATAAGGTAAAGACGCTCCCCCCCCCATCTAGGATCACAAGCTCGGCCCCGTGACTAAATAAAATAAAGCGTGGCGTCCACCGTCGGCTGGAGTGACAGGCATGGCGGTGTAAGAGGCTCGGGGGAGCATATTTTACCATATTTATCTTCTCAATCTGAGAGCTGGGAGGATTGGTTTACCCTGCAATACCTTTACCGCAATATCTGACGTCCGCCATCCTTCAAAAATATTTTACCCTAATATCGTGATTGGAATATTACCATAATAGAGGGATTTGTGTTGTCTTGTAATGCCACTGATCCATCACTAAGGAATGTTTTAGTGCCACTGATCCATCACTGAGGAATGTTGTAGTGCCACCGATCCATCACTGAGGAATGTTGTAGTGCCACTGATCCATCACTGAGCAATGTTTTAGTGCCACTGATCCATCACTGAGGAATGTTGTAGTGCCACTGATCCATCACTGAGGAATGTTGTAGTGCCACTGATCCATCACTGAGGAATGTTGTAGTGCCACTGATCCATCACTGAGGAATGTTGTAGTGCCACCGATCCATCACTGAGGAATGTTGTAGTGCCACTGATCCATCACTGGGGAATGTTTTAGTGCCACTGATCCACCAGTTATGCAGCTCTACTCGTGATGCTGCGTATACATCGTTATAGCGAGGTTGATCTGAACAAGTTAAAGCCATCCTGTGTTATAGAGGTTTAACGAGCGACATAAATAAGTGTAAGTGAACCATAAAAGATCCTGTGTACAGTATCGTGAGGGAAACATTATGAGGTCAAGTATGAGTAACCAGTGAGCCTTGACCTGGAGTGACCCTGTTAACACTTGCTAGTGAATGGCTGTATACTGTAAATACACTGATGGACAACGGTTCAACATCGATTGAATTGTCGCTTATATTTACCGTATCCATGCATGAAGCTTGTGAAGACCATGTGTATAGTGTATGTAAATGTATGTTGGTATTGATTAAACTTTTATCAAGATATAAATTCAGCCTTTTAAAAGTGATTTGTTTTCTTGTTACTTGTGGCTGACTGCGGGGTGAGTGTGATGAGTTTACGGAGTTAGTGTTGAGCTGGCTGAGGGCCAGGACTGTGGAGTGGGGGCTGAATCATCAGCTCTGCAGTGGGTGAGTGGGGGCTGAGTCAGCTGTAGAGTGGTGGTTGCGTCATCAACTGTGAAGTGGGGTCTGTCATTAACTGTGGGGTGAGGAGAGTTGGGGCTGAGTTATTTAGCTATGGTGGGGGAGATGGGGATGAATCATAAACTGCGGAGGGGGAAGGGGCTGAGTCATTATCTGTAGAGTGAGAGGAGTGGGGACTTAATTGTTAACTGTGAGGTGGAAGAATTGGGCCTGAGTCATTAACTGTAGAGTGGGACGAGTGGAGACTAAGTCATTAGCTGGAGTGGGGGGAGTGGGGAATTGGTGCGGAGTCATTACCTGGAGAGTGGGAGAAGTGGGGAATCAGTCAATAACTATGGAGTGGGGGGAGTTGGGACTGAGTCGTCAACTGTGTACTGAGGGAGTGGGGCTGAGATATCAACTGTGTGGAGTGAGGGTATTTGGGGCTGAGTAATCAACTGAGGAGTGGGGGCTGAGTCATCGACTACAAAGTGGGGCTGAGTCATTAACTGTGAAGCGGGGACTGAATCATAAAATGTGGAATGGGGGCTGGACAATTACTGTGGAGGGGGGGTTGAACCATTACTGGAGTGGGGTCTGATTTATTACCTGTGAAGGAGGCTGCCTCATCAAATGTGGAGTAGGTGGGTGGGTGGGTGGGTGGTTTGAAAGATAGTCTTTCTGATCTACCTCTTATCAACATCGAGGTCCAGATCAACTACAGTGAGCACAAATAAATTGTTTGGGAAAAAGATATCCTGCGACAATTTGCGATTCCAGAATCTTCAAGTCTAATTCATTTGATGCTTTAATATTTGAAAAAAAAAGTATAATTGGGTCACTTTCTTTTCCTCTCTATGATGATTTACAAAGGAATGTTTGGGTTTGTTATCTGGAAAAGAAGTACGGAATGGTAGACCCAAGTGTTCAATATTTCTTACCTTAAAGCTACGGACTGCACAACTGGGATTAGGATAGTGACTTAGGTTGGGAAAGTTAAGATGCTGGGCAATGAGATTATTAATAATAATAGCTGCCATTATAACAAGACTCCTGTTCCCCCGACACACATCACCACCACAGCTCCTATTACCATCTGTTGTCTCTATTGACGGGTCATCAGCTGCCCTCTCATGTACCCCTTGGTCTCCTTCCCTCGAGAACTATCACCTCCCACATCACATTTACTTCCTTGGTGTCCTGCTACAGTAAGACGAGTGAAAACTGCTGTAAAAAGACTAATTTTCTGGTTCCTCAGGCGGGTAGTTTGGACAGATTTGGTTAAATGTGGTTAGGTTTGGTCTGGTTACAGTGTGTTTTGGACTATCTGGGTATATTTGTCTTGTTTTTTTATATCTCTGTATACGTAAATAATTAAAGTTCTGAAACATAATCCTTTTTTTGGATACCAATCTGGCTCCAACTTGTGACAGCTTTCGAACGAGTGAATTTGCTTAAGTAAGATTTTATTTACTTATTTGATCGGATATATTGACAACGAGAGACTGAATCTAATATTAACTTAACCTTAATATGACATTGATACACATATGAATTATAAGCGATGATTTTTCTTCGTCTATTATGTATACATTTGTACACATAACTTTTTACTGTTTTGGCTTTTATCCTCTTCACCACTGATCGGCTCGTTAGCCGCTTGGACGATCGGTCACGTCTCTATTACGCACTGTTGGCAAGTACTGGGCATGCACTGGCTCCTGAATGTATCTGAACCTGCTCCAGTGTTGGTCAAGTCTGATCTTGAAAGAGCTCACACACGGTGCCGTCACAACACTCTCTGGCCGATTGTTCCAAGAGTTCACAACTCTCACTCGCATGGTTATAAGACCATGACTATACTTGTAACTCTTAGTGTAATTATACAGTTATATCAGGTGTTTAGTTATGAGTCCTACATTGTTTACATACGAGAATATTTTTTCCTTAGTCGTCAGGATGACGATTTTTATATTGTTTTAAAACTTCCTCCCATGTTAGGTCCTCCTCCTCCCATATTAGGTCATCCTCCTCCCATGTTAGGTCTTCCTCTTTTTTTTTAGGTTAAGGTGGGGAAAGGGTGGAAGGCATGCTGGGGCTCAAGGCACAGCCAGACATGAGGGATGGAGAAGTCGCAACATATAGTCGTGGGAGGAAAGGTTGGAAAAGAAGTTTAATGAGTTAAACAGAGGGGGACGACACCCCTTGTTTTACATATTACAGAGTTTGTTGGCTAACTAAGCTAACCTAGGATTTAGAATGAGGATGCACAATGGTTATTTTAGTAGACAATGACTAGATTGATTTTACAATTACAAGTTTATTAACATCTTATACTGTATTACGTTATGGACTCACTTGATTGTGACTTGTTAAATGTGAATTTATATCATCTAAGTTGTAATCTAAGGTGGATCACTGTGGCGGACATAGATGGGTCGCGGGTTGGGTTGTTGTAGTGCGGGCAGACTCCGGGGCCACCAGGCGTGGGGTCTCCCTCCGTTGATGTCTTCCCCGCGTAGGTGGTCTGGGCTGTGAGGGTCGTCCAGGAGCTTGTCCCAAACCTTCTTCCCTAGGCGATGGAATCTGAAGTTGAGGGCCTCTGTTTTATTTCTTAGGTGGATGGTTTCCACTGTCTCCTGGTAGGGTGGCGCTTGGTCACTGGCTGACCTCAAACACTTGTTTTAGAAGCTCTGTAGTTGTTGTAGTCTAGTCTTCCCGAGTGTGACGAGTGGTATAGATGGGTACTCCAACACAGGCCTCACCAGCGCCTTGTACAGGTGAACTTGTATCTTCTCAGGCATCAATTTAAAACGTTTTAATTTGGCTGCGCCGACTTTGGCTTTATTTAGTCTGTCCTTCACGTGGGGAATGATGCCCGTCCGAGAAATGGTGAGGCCGAGCAACCTGCCTTGCTTAGAGTACTCAATCTCTTCGTCGTCGATCATCAATGGGGCCGGTTTGAATTTGGCTATGGGTATGACCTCAAATTTCGTTTTGTTTGTTTTTATTTTCCATTTATTTTCATACTCCGAGATCTCCTCTATTGCTCGAGCAGTGAGTCGCGCCATCCTTGCTGTGGACCTTCCTGGGCAGGTGACGATCTGTGTTACATCGTCGGCATACATGACGTACTCGCTGCCGACGATTAGGGGTGGCAGGTCAGCCGTGTAGAGTGTGTAAAGGGTTGGTGAGAGACAAGAGCCCTGAGGCACGCCGCTCGATAGTGAGAATTCTTCTCCAAAATGCTCTTGCATCTTGATTTTGGCTCTGCGGTCCATAATGAAGTTACACAGCAGGAGCGTCAGATTTTCGGGTAGCCCCAGTTGTATGATCTTATACTGCAGCCCTGCGTGCCAAACTTTGTCAAACGCTTTGCTGACGTCCCTCAGTAATATATTGCACTGCAGGCGGCCAGTCATGGCATTGGCGATCTGCTCGTAGGCCTGAGCTATGGCGGTGGATGTGCCTTTGTATTGGCGGAAGCCGAACTGGCGGGGATTATGCACGTCTTCGTCCTCCAGATACATCCGCAATCGCTTGTTGACTATTTTTTCGAAGATTTTGGCAGGTACCTCTAGCAGCGATATTGGTCGAAAGTTTTCGACTTTGTTTGGAGGCTTCCCTGCTTTTGGTATGAGGCGAATAACGGCAATTTTGAACATCTTAGGGAAGTATCCAGAGGCGAGGCAGGAGTTGCATATATGAGCAAGCCTCTCTATCATGTTGTCGGGGAGTTGAGCCAGGATCTTCTTGTTAATGTGACTTTGACCAGGTGATTTGTTTTTAACATTAGGACGTAGTTGTAGTGTGTCTCATGCATTAGGACGTAGTTGTAGTGCGTCTCATGCATTCTGACGTAGATGTAGTGCGTCTCATGCATCTGACGTAGTTGTAGTGCGTCTCATGCAACTGACGGAGTTGTAGTGCGTCTCATGCATCTGACGTAGTTGTAGTGCGTCTCATGTACTCTGACGTAGTTGTAGTGTGTCTCATGCATTAGGACGTAGTTGTAGTGTGCCTCATGCAACTGACGGAGTTGTAGTGCGTCTCATGCATCTGACGTAGTTGTAGTGCGTCTCATGTACTCTGAAGTAGTTGTAGTGTGTTTCATGCATTCTGACGTAGTTGTAGTGCGTCTCATGCAACTGATGGAGTTGTAGTGCGTCTCATGCATTTGACGTAGTTGTAGTGCGTCTCATGTACTCTGACGTAGTTGTAGTGTCTCATGCAACTGACTGAGTTGTAGTGCGTCTCATGCATCCTGACTAGTTGTAGTGCCTCATGCAACTGACGGAGTTGTAGTGCATGCATTCTGACGTAGTTGTAGTGCGTCTAATGCATCTGACGTAGTTGTAGTGCGTCTCATGCATTAGACGTAGTTGTAGTGCGCGTCTCATGCAACGTAGTTGTAGTGCGTCTCTGATGTGATTGTAGTGCGTCTCATGCAACCGACGGAGTTGTAGTGCGTCTCATGCATCCCGACGAGTTGTAGTGCGTCTTATGCAACTGACGGAGTTGTAGTGCGTCTCATGCAACTACGGAGTTGTAGTGCGTCTCATGCATCTGACGTAGTTGTAGTGCGTCTCATGTATTCTGACATAGTTGTAGTGTGTCTCATGCATTCTGACGTAGTTGTAGTGCGTCTCATGTATCCTGACGTAGTTGTAGTGTGTCTCATGCATTAGGACGTAGTTGTAGTGCGTCTCATGTATTCTGACGTAGTTGTAGTGCGTCTCATGTATTCTGACGTTGTAGTTGTAGTGCGTAGTTGTAGTGCTCATGTATTCTGACGTAGTTGTAGTGTGTCTCATGCATTAGTACGTAGTTGTAGTGCGTCTCATGTATTGTGACGTAGTTGTAGTGCGTCTCATGTATTGTGACGTAGTTGTAGTGTGCTCATGCATCCTGACGTAGTTGTAGTGTGTCTCATGCATCTGACGTAGTTGTAGTGTGCCTCGTGCATTCTGAAGTAGTTGTAGTGTGCCTCATGCATCTGACGTAGTTGTAGTGTGTCATGCATCTGACGTAGTTGTAGTGAATCTAAAACACTCCTGGCGTGGTTGTAATGCGTTTTATATACCTTCTGACGTAGTTGTAGTGTATCTAAAAGACTAAAACACTCTTGAAGGTAGATGTAGTGCGTTTATATACATTCTGACGTAGCTTTAGTGCGTCTTATACACTCTTGTGCATCTAAAACACTCATGACGTAAATGTAGTGCGTTACAATATATACATTCTGACGTAGTTGTAGTGCGTCTTATAATTTCTGACGTAGTTGTAGTGCGGTATGTTGGTGAGGGGTGGTGTGTGGGGGGTGTTGGTGAGTGGGTTTGTGGGGGTCATTGTTAGGGGTGTTGGTGAGGGAAGATTGTGGAGGTGATGGTGAGGGAAGGTTGTGGGGGTGATGGTGAGGGGTGGTTTGTGGGGGTGTTGGTAAGGGGTTTGTGGGGGGTGTTGGTGAGGGGTAGTTTGTGGGGGTGTTGGTAAGGGATGGTTGGTGTAGTGTTGGTGAGGATGTCTACCATTTTCGTTCGATAATGACTGGTGTACTGTATATGTTAACCTTATAGACCGTGTACTAACCTAGAGATGCGAACTAAAACACCGTAATAGTTGTTGAAACAGTAATAATAACATAACCTCAAGAACAACAACCTACGGCGCCTTACTTGATCGGGTTGTGTTGTAGGTGTGGATCCTCTTGTGATGTAGTACTAAAGGAAGCAATAGAAGCAGTATCTATCCCTCTCATGTACAGTTGCCAGCAAAAGTCCTGCCACAGCCCTGCTACACAGGGCTGTGGTAGGACTTTTTGCTGGCAACTGTACATAGAATCATAATCAGAGGAGATGTGTACAAAGTAGTCATTTAGTATCACTCCGAGGGTACAGCCAGCCTGGTATGTTATCAGTGTGGAGCGTCACAACAGTATTGCTCTAATGATGTGATGTAATCAGCGTCCAGGTAAGGCCGGGGTAAGACTGGTAGGGGTGTTCCTTGTTGTAAATTGTCCACCACGTCCCCCCTCACCCTCCTCTACCCTCGTGCCTGCTCCCGTTCATCTGATGGTATTGATAGCGTCAGGTTTTATTACGGGCGCCCCATCCTCCCAGCCCTGTCCCACCTCGCCCTGCCCCGCCCCACCCAGCCCCGCCACCATACCCCTCGACCACAGACTTCCTATCTCCACACCTCGCCTTAGTTATCGTTGAGAAATGCATTAAAATATCTTCTTTCAGGGTGTATTTTCAAAATCAGTCTGGTATTTCGGTATTGTTTTGTAGATTGAAGTTACTACGGTGGTGGAGTACCGTGCAGCCTGAGGGTCGTGGCCACCCGTCACCGTTTTACACGTCAGCTAATATATTATTCAACAAAACACAATGACACATTTCATCTGCATCCACTATTTTTGTTCGTTTTCATCTTTTGATTGACATCTTCGATCAGTTCCTCGATATATCGACAGAAGTCCATAAACTTTCGTTCACACATGTGTGACAACATACTGAATCCACAACTGATATCACATCAGATCAATGGAAGTTCTCCAAAACTGAATTATTCATGATCTATCTGTTCGTGTTCTGGGTAATAAGTTCAATATACAGGAGCGAACACAAACACCTGTATAATTTTGTAGGTTCGATTTACTGGATAAGAGATATGTACACAAGGGGAGTAGTGCTCCTCAACCTGTCTGCTGGTCAACTGCTCTATAGGCGACGTATGGCAAGTGACACATTAGCAGCTTTCATGTGTCGCCAGGCACATTAATTAGGCATGTGGGACATCTTAAATACATTGCCACACGCTACTGGCTAGGCTGAATAAATAATATATATAAATGGAGCACAAACATAATATACATACATAATATATAATACAGCATACATAATATACATACACCTCCCTCCCCCCTATACGCTCATAGCAAAGTCTTGAGCGGACCTTTTCTTTTAGATCCGTTCTGAGCGTCGAGGGACTTGATCACTGGGAAGGGTATGGGACTCAACACGTGTGGCGGGGTCAGCAGAAGGCATTGTTACGGGGCGGAGAAAACGGCGGTTCCTCCACCACACACGACCACTGGGTAACCACACCAGGTAGTTCCGTGACCTACCGAGACCCATGACTACGCCTACTTTGTCCCAACGTAGGGAGGTCGGGTCCTGAACACGGACTTGGGTGCCGACACTCAACCTGGGGAGAGAACGGGCGTGGTCGTTGTAGCGGGCGACGACGTCCTGAACACGTTCGGCGGCTCGGCGATCACAATCCTTTGTCTTGGCCTGCCACTCCTTGGAGAAGGATTGAGGGTGAGCAGGGACACAAGAACGAAGGGGGCGTCCATACAAAACCTGGGCAGGGGAGCGTCCGGTGTAGTTAGGTGTGTTGCGGAGTTCAAGAAGACCCCGGTCGAAGGCCTCGCAGTCGATATTCCCAGAAGGGGCCACCTTAAGGATGAGGTGCTTCAAGGATTTGACAGCAGCCTCAGCGTGGCCATTGGACTGCGGGTAATGGGGCGATGACAACACATGCCGGACTCTCCATCGGTCAAGGAACACAGCAAAGTCCTGGCTTGTGAACTGAGGCCCTCTGTCGGTTCGCAGGCACACAGGAACGCCCACGTCACGGAAGTAGTGGCGGAACTTGCTGATGGTGGCGGCAGACGTCGTGTCATTACCGCACTTGATGACAACCGGCCAACCAGAGAGACGGTCGACGATAACAAGGAAGGACTTTCCTGACACAGAGAAAAAATCGGCCGACACAGACTCAAAGGGGCGGGTGGGGTTGTCGTCACTCATGAAGGGTTCCTGCTGCTGGCTGGGTTGTAATACTTGGCAGGGCTCACACGCACGGACAACATTGGAGATGTCGGAGTTGATACCGGGCCAGAACACAGTCTGTCGTGCACGTCGTTTGGTGGCCTCGGCTCCACAGTGACTGTCGTGGAGGCGAGCCAAGGCATGGAGACTTGAAGCAGCAGGGACAACTACCGAAGGAGAGGTGTCACTGGCCAGAGGTAGGGGTAGGGCGGCAGCAGGGTAGTTGCTGCTTCCTTCGTGCAGTCTGTTGGCGTATTTTACCTCGAGAATCGGTGTTGGGAAGTCCTGGAAGATGATGGCCAACTCTTGGCAATGTCTGTAGGACAGCAAAGGAGTCGGGACACCATTATGCACGTCAATCCAGGCTTGACACGACCTGTTGCCAAAGGTGACATGTGCATAGAGTAAACCTAGGGCTGGGGCCATCTGTGAACCATCTGCCGTGACGCAGAGGTCCTTGAGAGGCGGTCCTAGATTGCTTGGAGAGAGCCCCAAGCATTGCAAATGCTGGGGACCGATGACTGTAGCATCAGCGCCGGTGTCGGGCAACATCTGAAGACGGGATGACACACTGCCATAGGTCACAATGACACTGATGTACTGGGGGACTTTGGTCCTGGGACGTGGTGGGGGAGCACACATTCCTAATACGGCTCGAGCGTTGTCCAGGGTCGTCATGCTTCTGATTGGAAGACTGTGGGCGGCCCTCACTTGTGGAAGGGCGCTGAAGCTTCCGCCGACGCTGTTCCTTGGGTTTGTTGGTAGGGCAACACTTGTCATAGTGGCCCAGACGACCGCACACATTGCACTGGACGCGTTTGGCTGGGCACCGTACTGTGAGTGACCAGTGGCCCTTACGGTCACAACTGTTGCATGTAGACTCAGCAGCTGGACACACCTGTGTTCCGTGCTGCTTACCACAGTTGTTACAAAATGAGCCGGGCGTGGACGTGGTGGGCGAAGGCGTAGGAGCAGACTTCTTGTCCTTCTTGTACCGGGACACAGCGTGTACAGCTGTAGGGGGAGCTCGGATGGCAGAGGTGGCACACCTGGCAGCCTCATAAGAGCGACATATCGTCAACACATCCTTAAGAGAAGAGGAAGAGTCGAGGGAGGTGAGGCGTTGGACAAGCTCCTCGTCCTTAACACCCATCAGGATCACCTGCTTCAACTGGGTCTCCTCGCACTGCTGGTGGTGGCCTAGGCATATATCTACCTCTTCCGAGGCTCTCTTGAGTCGTACATAAAAGGCGTCAAAAGTCTCACCCTCCATCTGTCTTAAGCTAAACAATTCCCTCCTGCGCAGAGCTTCATTCTGCTGTCCTTTGATGTGCCGTTGAAGAATGTCCAGTACCTCCTCTACAGACAACGAAGAGGTCGGAGGTACCTGCAACGTATGTTCTAAGACACGCTGAATTTCCAAGGACAGGCACATACGCAGCTGGATGAGTTGTTTAGGCTGTGACAAACTCTGGAAATCCACCATTGTAGAATAATCAGTCCACCGTCGCCGCCATTCACGAAAAGTCTGGAAATTCACATCAGGCTTCAAGATGGGCGGTGTTTGAGCTGCTGCTTTAGGTGGGGCTGGGGGGCGTAAAGAGAGCATTGGTGAGGTATCTGAACCAGTCAGTACCGAGGCAGTGTTAGAGCCAGGGGCTTGGTTAACAGTGAGGCGAGATATCAAAGCTTCAAACCGTGCACTGTCTTCCAATCTCCGTTGGTGGTCTCTCTCTGCCTCTGCTTGTCTTCTGCGTTCGTCTGCCACACGTCTGTTAGCTTCATCCTCGCGCCTTTCATCTCTCATAAACTTCATTAAAGCAATTATCTCTGGAGACAACGCTGAATAACGAGGTGAAGGGCTGCGCGATGTTGTTGGAGCTGGAGCGTCATGGTCAGCCTGGTCATCCATCTCTGCGGGGCTATCATCCGACTGACTCATCCGGGCGCTGGCTCCACGACTGCGCAAGGCACGAGACATAACTACTTCATCTGTGTACTGTGTCCTAAATCAGTGTTGACCGGTCAGCCTGTCGTATCAACAAGATCTCAGACAAAAAATTAATTAAATACACAGATAAGTAGATTATATATATAAAATATATATATGGGAATCGCCGATGTCAGTGATTGTGTGTGCGGGGCGGGCGATAGCGTCTCGCCATGAGGGGCCTCGAGCTGTGAGGGGGTGTGGAGAAGAGAGGAGCGTCAGTTACTCTCGAGGCGTGATGAAAGAAGGATGTGAAAAACTTTACTCCTTACAAATGCCCAGAACATGCCGTGTACCTTGGGAATCCTTTAGAACAAGGTCACACATGTATGGCACAAAACACACAATGCACTAAACACTGCACAGAAAATCACTGTCACTGACACTGCTCAAAGTTGCTAAATTCTTCAAGGAGGGGTGGCGGGCGGCGGTTGGTTGACACAGGGAAGGAGTCCATAAGCCGGCTTTCCCACAAAGTTTGCACTTCACTCGTATAATTATCCAGTAAAACCGGTTCACTGCGCCATGTTCGTGTTCTGGGTAATAAGTTCAATATACAGAAACGAACACAAACACCTGTATAATTTTGTAGGTTCGATTTACTGGATAAGAGATATGTACACAAGGGGAGTAGCGCTCCTCAACCTGTCTGCTGGTCAACTGCTCTATAGGCGACGTATGGCAAGTGACACATTAGCAGCTTCCATATGTCGCCAGGCACATTAATTAGGCATGTGGGACATCTTAAATACATTGCCACACGCTACTGGCTAGGCTGAATAAATAATATATATAAATGGAGCACATACATAATATACATACATAATATATAATACAGCATACATAATATACATACACTATCATTATGACCAAAATATGTTGACAATTTTACTGGGTAACTGTCTTTAATTTTTTGCTTTATATCTTCAAGATTTCAGAATGTTATTTGAAAAACGATCGTAGGATTGAGGGAGACAGTAGCACACTTTTCACATTTCTTTTGTGGCCATCTTTGTCCTGGGAAAATCGTTGCGCGGCAGCTACTCACCGCCACATTGAAATTTTTAACCCCAGTGTTGCCGCATTCAGGGTTTTGTACCATTTTTAGTTACGTATTTTTCCTGACATCAGAAAAATATCAAAGTGATCGGTATTTTAAAATGACCTTTCCCTCTCCGGACAATATGGACCAAATTCATATCCCCTTTCCTGATAGCCTCTCGACATGGAACACAGTAGCATACTTTCACGGGTCCCGATGAGATATTTGCCAGAGTATTAAAGGAATGTAAGGAAGAGCTTGTATGCCCTTACCAAAGTTGTTTAACATGTCCTTAAAAACAGGTGTAGTACCAGAATCCTGGAGGATAGCGAATGTAATACCGATTTTCAAGAAGGGAAATAGATCACTATCCTCTAACTACCGCCCAATCAGTCTAACATCAATAGTAGGCAAATTACTGGAAGCAATCATTTCAAACTCGATTCGAAATCACCTGGAGAAGCACCGATTGATCAATGATTCCCAGCATGGCTTCACAAGCGGGCGTTCTTGTCTAACTAATCTATTAACATTCTTTTCATCAGTTTTCGAATCGGTAGACGAGGGGCATAATTATGATGTGGTATATCTCGACTTTAGCAAAGCCTTCGACAGAGTCCCCCACGAAAGACTAATTAGAAAGGGAGAAGCACATGGCATCAAAGGAAATATCCTTAAATGGATCAGGGCGAGGTTACAGGACAGGAAACAGCGAGTGAGCATTAACGGCACTAAATCCCATTGGAGCAACGCCACAAGTGGAGTTCCCCAAGGCTCAGTACTTGGACCATTATTATTTATTTTATACATAAACGACATAGATATCGGCATAGACAGCAACATAAGTAAATTTGCTGATGACACCAAAATAGGCTGTATAATTAAATCTGATGAGGATTCCACATAACTACAGGAAGATTTAAACAAATTTTTCGACTGGTCTGAAAAATGGCAGATGAAATTCAACGTGGACAAACGTAAAGTACTCAGTATAGGAGATGTAAACAGGGAAACCAGTTACCAGATGAACAACGATGCCATTGAAAAATCCGACTGCGAGAGAGATTTAGGAGTAATAATAAGTAGGAACCTTAAGCCAAGTAAACAATGTATATTTGCTCGAAACAAGGCTAATAAAGTACTTGGGTTCATACAAAGGAGTGTTGGTTTCAAGACTAGCGAGGTCATCCTAAAACTATATCTTGCGCTTGTGAGAGCTCACTTGGATTACGCAGTTCAATTCTGGTTACCTTATTACAGAGACAGGTTAAAGCATCTTAATTTGCACTCCCTCGAGAGACGTAGAGTGAGAGGCGATATGATAGAGGTATATAAATGGAAGTCAGGGCTGAACAAAGGGGACATTACAAAGGGACTCAAACTATCCAACCAAGAGCGAACTCGTAACAATGGTTTTAAATTAGACAAATTTAGATTTAGGCGCGAAATAGGTAAACACTGGTTTGGTAACAGAGTAGTGGATGAATGGAACAAGTTCCCAAATATCATCATTAACTCGAATACGTTGGATAGCTTCAAACATAGGTTGGATGCTCATATGAGCAGTAGGGGTTGGGTGTAAATGGGACTGCCCAGTATGGGCCAATAGGCCCGCTGCAGTTTCCTCCATTCTTATGTTCTTATGAGACTGTCCCCTATGTGCGAGAGGACAGAGTCGAAATTCCCTTTTCTTTTGCGGGTATAACGGTCGGTCCGCGGCCTTTCCCGATTCACTAGGTTTTACTAATGCAATAGGAGGCAGAGGACCCGAAAAGCCGGACTAAAACGAAATGGGAAAAACTCGCTCCTCCTCAATCCCGCTGTAACAAACACTTAATGTGCTGTGCAGGTCGAGGTGAGGTGGTGCGATGTGTACCAAGAGTGACGGTGCAGAGTGAGGGTCACCGGGCAGGACATAGGGCGTTCTGGTGCCTGGTCACGACGCTCACCACGCCACCGCCATCACACCGAGGTTCCGGGAACTGATTCATTCATATCGATTGTTAAGTACAGTGACGCTGCCAGTTACGAGATGTCCACGTCTTCGCCCGACCACAGCTTGGTCATGTCTACAGCTTGGCCATGTTTACAGTATCATGTCTACAGCTTGGCCATGATTATAGCGTCATGTCTACAGCTTGGCCATGTTTACAGTGTCATGTCTACAGCTTGGCCATATCTACAGCTTGGCCATATCTACACAGCTTAGCCACGTTCACAGCGTCATGTCTACAGCTTGGCCATGTTCACAGCGTCTTGTCCATAGCTTGGCCATGTCCACAACCTGACCACATCTACAGCTTGGGCAAGTCCACAACCTTTCCACGTCCACAACACGGCCAAATCATAGCTTGGCCATATCATAGCTTGGCCATATCATAGCTTGGCCATATCATAGCTTGGCCATATCATAGCTTGGCCATATCATAGCTTGGCCATATCAAGGCTTGGCCATATCATAGCTTGGCCATATCATAACTTGGCCATATCATAGCTTGGCCATATCATAGCTTGGCCATATCATAGCTTGGCCATAGCATAGCTTGGCCATATCATAGCTTGGCCATATCATAGCTTGGCCATATCATAGCTTGGCCATATCATAGCTTGGCCATATCCACAGCTTGGCCAAGTCCGAAGCTTGGTCGAGTCCATAGCTTGGTCGAGTCCACGCAGTTAGGCCAAGTTCATAGCTTGGTTGAGTCCACAGCTTGGCCGAGTTCATAGTTTGGTCAAATCCATAGCTTGGTAGAGTCCATAGCTTGACCGAGTCCATAGCTTGAGTGAGTCCAAAGCTTGGCCATCTCTATAGCTTGGTCATGTCTAGAGCTTGGCCATATCCACAACCAACCAAGTCCACAACTTGGCTATGTGTACAGCTTGGCCATGTCCACAACCTGACCAACTCCATAGCTTAGTCATGTCCACAACTTAGCCATATCTACAGCCTGGTCATATCTATAATCTGGCCATGTACACAACCTGACCACGTTTGCAGCTTGGCCATGTTGCCAATTAAGTCTGGCCATATGAAGAGACTGGCTGTGACTTCAGGCTGACAATGATCACATAATAATGGCTTCAGTTTAGCTTCAGGTGTACATATATATTAGCCTTATTTATAGCTGCAACTTTTTATAGCTTCGCCTTATCTATAGCTACACTTTATAGCTTCACCGTAATAGATTCACCGTATTAATAGTTTCATCGTATTTATAGCCTCACCGTATTTATAGCCTCACCGTATTAATAGTTTCTGCATATTTACAGCTTCACCGTATTTATAGCTTCACCGTATTTATAACTTCACCATATTTATAGCTTCACCATATTTATAGCTTCACTTGTATTCATAGCTACCTTATTTATAGCTTCACCGTATTTATAGTTTCACCTTATTTATAGCTTCACCGTATTTATAGCTTCACCTTATTTATAGCTTCACCATATATATAGCTTTACATTATTAATAGCTTCACCATATTTATAGCTTCACTGTATTCATAGCTACCGTATTTATAGCTTCACCGTATTTATAGTTTCACCTTATTTATAGCTTCACCGTATTTATAGCTTCACCTTATTTATAGCTTCACCATATATATAGCTTTACATTATTAATAGCTTCACCATATTTATAGCTTCACTGTATTCATAGCTACCTTATTCATAGCTTCACCGTATTCATAGCTACCTTATTTATAGCTTCACCGTATTCATAGCTACCTTATTTATAGCTTCACCGTATTTATAGCGTCACCTTATTTACATCTTATACAGTAAATATCGCGTCGTTGTACCGTATGTTATGTCGTATTTACACATTTGTCTTGTTTAGAGTGTACACAGGCTGCCTGGGTCTATAATTAATCTGGCCGTATACACTCCCTCACTAACTATAATCTGGCCGTATACACAACCCTCCCTACTAACTATAATCTGGCCGTATACACAACCCTCCCTTCTAACTATAATCTGGCCTTATACACAACCCTCCCTACTAACTATAATCTGGCCGTATACAACCCTCCCTACTAACTATAATCTGGCCGTATACACAACCCTCCCTACTAACTATAATCTGGCCGTATACATAACCCTCCCTACTAACTATAATCTGGCCGTATACACAACCCTCCCTACTAACTATAATCTGACCGTATACACAACCCTCCCTACTAACTATAATCTGACCGTATACACAACCCTCCCTACTAACTATAATCTGGCCGTATACACAACCCTCCCTACTAACTATAATCTGACCGTATACACAACCCTCCCTACTAACTATAATCTGACCGTATACACAACCCTCCTACCTATAATCTGGCCGTAGCTATAATCTGGCGGTACCACATCTCAGTCCACACCGCCATACCTAAAATTCTACAGCATTATCCAACTGTCAGTAGAGGTGATTATTATATGCCGTGACGGTATTGTATTTTGCTTAACACCTACAGTAGTTAAGATGCTTATGTGTGTAAAATGAACCTAACCTAACCCCACCAGAGGTAGTGTTAAGGGTGTTTAATCATCAGGTGAAATAAACTATGGGGGTCTAATCTTCATGTGATCCCTTAACACCATATAGCTTGCTCTCTTTTCCTGACATAGATTTTATAGTACCCAGATTTCATTGTTTGCCAGATCGTGTTGGTGGTGATGTTATCCTTGGACCGTAATAGCAGAGGACTGTATTTGCTTTGTGGGTACAGTACTGATGACTGTATTCGTATACCTCAACCAAATGATACCTTGTACCCTTCAACACGTAACAAACCCTCTAGCTTCAGTATTACCTCCCTATTCTCCCTTCCTATTCCCCCTTCCTATTCTCCCTTCCTATTCCCCCTTCCTAGCATAGATTTGGTATGTAAATTTGCCTACTATAACCAGGTGCTATTGTAAAGATATTATCAACTGTAGCATGTAAGGTGATTACATGAAGATAGCATAAAACACACGCACACACAGCTGTTACACAAAAAATTTAACAGGTAGGAACAGGTAAGATAAACACTTCGTCAGGAGGAGGAACACAGCAATCATCCCATGCAGCCGTACAGGTGATGGCGTAGTGTGGAGAGAGATATAGACAACCTGCAGGGGACACCAGAAGATTACAGTGTGTGTGTGTGTGTGTGTAAGTAAATAATGATAATGATAATAATAATTAACGGCTTATTGGAAAAGTTCAGCAGCCCGAAGGCTGAAAATATACATTGGACAAAAATGACTAATTACTTACAAAGACATGGGGTGGGTGGGTCGTTTAACAAAAGCTTTCATTACTGAAAGGAGAATGAATAATGATTGAACATACATATTATTATAGTTTACAGTTGATGGCCCGGGCCTGGACTGGTCATGGAGACACCAGGTGGTGTGGTGTTCACGTGGTGTAGTAACTCGTCCTCGGGTGTTGATATGAAAGACCTCACGAGTGTGTGTGGGTATAGATTTATTCGTTTTGTTTATCATAGATTGCAATCATAACTAAGTTTATGGTCCTTTCGTTCCCTCTCTATAGATTTTCATAATTTTGTTTGGTCGGGGGTGTCATTTTCTCTCTCTCTCTCTCTCTCTCATCCAGATATGTATATTGACTGAAATACTTTTAATCTCTTCATGAACTTTTATTAAAATACTGTAATTATAACTTGAACGTCGTATTAGAGGTTTACATTATGAAGTGACTTATCAGAAGGAGAGAAATGACTGCACTGGACAATCCCTCGAGTGACGTCTCAGATTCCTAGTTAAATCTCATACATTGTCTTCTCTTACGGCAACTTCCAGTATGTATACAGTCAGGGTCAAAAGTTCGTTCCATCCCATTATGAAGCAGCATCGACCCCAAATGAGACAAAACAGTCAGTTCGGAGACTCAATCTCCAGGGAACACGCATGCGTGCGTAAGTGTCAACAAAGGCTGTAAGAGACTGCTCCTTAAAATTCGTATTTCTGACGAATTCAGCGCGTCTACCAATCCCAGCCTGTGCAAACAACTATAGTAAGACCCAGTTATCAGCACAGTGGCATATATTTTTTTGTTACTTTTGGACTTTGTCATTTTTTGGGGATAAAACATCTGGTCCTACCACCCGAGCCCTCTGAGCAAAGTTTTTCAAGTTTGCGCATGCGCAATGTGATAGTGTGACGTAGCAGTGACGTCATTACCACTCCACCTGACTGCAGTGTTGCCAACGTGCCCTATGCCCGCCGTTAAACGCTCCCGTTCGTTGGAAACGGCGGCAGTAGGTGACAGTGATGCTGACGACTTTCTTCTTGAAGACACGTCAAAGAAGAAGCAGAAACCTCAGAAGTCAGGGTCTCCAGCAGGGGCCACGGCTCCCCCTTGCACCCCTTCTGGGGCTGTAGAGGGTGGACTCCTGTCATCGGGGTCCCCAAGTGAGCCTACATGTGGCTCAATGACCGACCCTCCGCCGACGATGGACATAGGGGATTCCCTTTGTCTCCCTGCCCCGTCGCGCCTTCGTCGTCTCGCCTTCCCTCGGGACTTGCCTCTGAGCACACGGACGACCTGGTTCTTCCGTCACTGCTCTCCACTTCAGGACTCAACACTTCGCCTCCGCCGAGGTCCCACAGCCGTGATAGTCACCACACAAATGGACGAGACGGTACGCCTGCTCACTCAGGTGGGCTTTCCTGCTCCCCAGGGGGAGGTGATGCTGAAGTTCACCATCATCACCCCAGAAACTCGTCGTACCAAGGTAATGGTTCGCCACGTACCCTGGGAGATCCCTATCGACGATCTTCGCCCTCTTCTCCCACAACTACTGGACATGGAACGCCGCATCAACCCGGTCTCCAAACGTCCATCCAACGAACTCATCGGCTGGTGGGTGGGCCCCCTCCCCCCGAAGGTGAATGTAGGACCAATTCACAACTGTCCTCTCGACCGATTTATCGGAACCCCGAAAATCTGTGGTCGTTGCCAATCGTGGAAACACCGCACCTGGGAGTGCACGAGGATGGTCGCCTGCGGTTTCTGTGCAGGTCCTCACGACACAGTGGAATGCAAATCGAAAATTCAGAACAAAATCCCAGTTATTCCACGGTGCGTCAATTGCCATGGCAGTCACCACGCCTGGAATGCCAATTGCCCACAGCGTCCTGGCACTCGCCCGGGGAAAACTTACCTTGTACCACCGCCCTCGTCTCTGACGAAGCCCCTGTCAACCAAACCTCAATCCTATCCACCACCGCCTCTTCCATCCACCAAGGATTTCCCATTGATCTCCTCTCCTCTACCACCCCCTCCATCACCCCTACCACCCATCCTTTCTCCCCTCCCTCCCTCTCCCTACCGTTCTTGGAACAAGGTCGTTGCCGGCCCTGCCACACAGTCACCACCATCTCCTGCCCACCCGGACCCCCGCTGTCTCTCACCAGCACCACCACCTCTTACTCAACTGAACCCTCACCGTCCCTCTCCGTCGCTACCACCACCACATGCCCAGTCGGGCCCTCGGCAATCCTCGCCGCCACCTCCAGCTCCTGCACAGGTACACCAAGTTGGTTCTATGGAAACAATCACTCTCCGTCTGGATCGCCACTCCAAGCAAATCAACCTTCTCTCAGCCCAACTCGACTTGTTTGTGAAAACAGTTGTGACATTACAGAAGCAACAACTCATTCTGGACACCCTGACCCAACAGGGGCGCACTTTGCAAGCCCTGATGACCCGCCTCCTTCCATCTCCCGAGATGGAGGATCCATCCCTCGCTCTCCCACTCCTCCCTCTCCATTTCTCTCAACAGAATTTGGTACCTCCTCTGGAGCCCTGTCTAGCCCCTCCGACTCATCTCACACCGGAGGCCGTTCCCTCCTCTTCTTACAATGGAACATCCAGGGACTTAGACCTCGCCGGACAGACCTCGCCCAGTTTGTGCTCTCCCATCAAGTAGATGTTGCTCTACTTCAGGAAACCATCACAGACGATGTTACTCCACTCCGCCTCTCTGGCTATTCTGTTTACACCCTGCCTCGGTACCGTGGGCAGGCTCGTGGCCTCCTCACCCTTGTGCGTAACACCATTCCATCTGTTCGTCTCCCTTCACCTGACTCACATGGACCCCGTCTGAATTACTTTCTGTCTCCCTTACTCTTGGTGACCGGACCCTTCGTGTAGTCAATGTTCATTTCAAGAGTGATTCTCTGGACCCCCAGGTTCTTCACGACCTCCATGATGGGGTTCCCACTATTGTTCTTGGCGACTTTAATGCCCGCCATCCCACTCTTACTCCGGATCATCCCACTCCATGTACCCTTAACGGATCACATCTCTCACAGTTTCTTAATGGGGATGATGATGTTCGCTTTCTTTGTCCTGACGATCCTACTCGCCTCCCCCATAGTTTCCTTGATGTTGGCTTACTATTGAACGGTCATACTTCCTTTCATCCTACCGTCTGCACCGAGCCTGCTCTGTATTGTGTTACGAACCCCTCCACCCAGCACTACGAAGCACGCCATCTATTGTCCTGATCTACCTACCCAGCACCACGAGCAACGCCATCTAGGGACGAGACACGAGTATGACTCGTCTTAGTTACCACTCCGAGGTTTCCCTTCTCCCTATCCTGGTTGTTGCGTCACCTCCTCAAAGTCTTCTTTGTCAGCTCCAATTCGAGGAGAGAGGACTTGGCTCTGGGAAGTGACCACAGGATCATCTATCCTCTAAACCTACGTGCAGTGACTACCTACCGTCTTCTACAATACTCAGCCTTACTCGTCAGCCATCTCAGCTCCTCACTTAAGTACTAGTATCTTGTATTAATTTCCCCACGTCCACTTGCTTCGAGATTGTTTTATGTTTATTAATATGTATATACTGTTAATGTTTAGGTTAAGTTTGGTTAAGGGTAATTTATAAGCTGAATATTTTGTTAAGGGATTTATGGTACTCTATTATATACAACGAAAACTCGCATCCTTTGTCTACCCTTTTATAGTCCGATTGTCTTTGTTTTTTTTTTGTTGTTACCTGTTGGGATCTGGGTAGACGTATAACTATATTCTAAATCCCCAACTCGTAACAAATGGCGACCGTGACAGGACACGACCTTAAGTACCATATTCCTTCCTCCCTTGTTACTCAGTGTTAATTATTCCTCCCAGTCACTTCTGTTCATAATTGCTTTACGGTGGTTTAAAGTTTCCTTCATATGTGTGTGCATATATTGGTATTACGTACAGTAAGAGTGACAGCCGTAGGATATTAGGTTCCAAGTGTCATAAGGCTTGCCTGTATTACACGTGGCAGTCGTGTAGTAAGTCTTATCGAGTGTAGGGAAGAATCCGGATCTGTTTAATGCCGTACCTTCACTCCAGAGTAGGCTGTTCCATAGTCACTAGTTTACGGTGAAGTGATATCTTGGGACGCCCCGCTCTACCAGGACCCCATAATTATAAAGCCTCAATTATTGTTCTTCTCATTATCTCATTCAGGGTCAATCATACCATTTATCAGGGTTGTTTATCCAGATCTTTATATTAACGCCGTAATACGCCCTTCCTCTTTAAAGTATCTCAGGGTTGTTAATCCGGATCTTTATATTAACGCCGTAATACGCCCTTCCTCTTTAAAGTATCTCGGGGTTGTTAATCCGGATCTTTATATAAAATGCCGTAATACGCCCTTCCTCTTTAAAGTATCTCGGGGTTGTTAATCCGGATCTTTATATAAAATGCCGTAATACGCCCTTCCTCTTTCAAGTATCTCAGGGTTGTTAATCCGGATCTTTATATAAATGCCGTAATACGCCCTTCCCCTTTCAAGTCTCTTAAACCTTATCTAAGGATCTTCTCAGAAGAACAATAATCATAAGTGTAATTTCCCTAGGTAGTTTCCGGGACTTTCTGGTTATCCACTGCCGTGATATTTTCTAGGGTAATCCACTTATCTTTTGACCATTAATTAATTTATCTAGGTATTCTTAATGGCCACCTCAGGATTTGTTAAACTTGGTAGTCCTGGAGGAGTGGAAGAGCAAGATACCATTTCACATCTTGAAGCATGTGGAGGATCGTGGAGAGGTTAATTTAGGGCGTGCTGCTGAGCTGGCTGATGCGTACGCTTTGTTGGTGGAGTCACTGGGCAGTAGAGAACGTGGTACTTCCCGAAATGTTAGGTCCTCCTCTGATGATAACCTTGGGAACGTGAGTGGTGGGTCGAAAGGTCCCACACCTACTTTCCCCGATGCACCCAAGCTTACTTGTTCTTACTGTAAAAATCCAGGCCATACGATCCAGAATTGTAAACACCCAAAGTGTCGAATTGCTAAAAGTAGTTCCCTGGATCCCAAATCCAAACCAATAGCAAACACCAATGTGGAAAGGCCCCATCAGGATCTCTTCTCTTCATTCACCTATGAGGGAAAAATTTCAATCATAGAGGGGTCTCGTTCTTTCCCTATTCGTATACTACGTGATACGGGCGCAGCACAATCTATCCTCCTGTTTAACGTCATTCCTGATATATCTACCGCATTTACTAATGAGTGTTCTAATTTCAGATCTCTCGTCCCATTCTTCCTATCCTTTAGCTAAAGTGCACCTCCAATGTCCCTTGATTACTGGAGAAGTGCAAATAGCCATAAGGAAAGACCCAATGCCTGTGTGCGGCATTCATTTATTATTGGGTAATGACTTGGTAGGAGATCTAGTGGTTCCTAACATAAAGACAGTCGACTCTCCCTTACCTGTCAACTCCACCACTGACCTTAAAGAAACTATTCCTCATCTTTTCCCATCTTGTGCTGTCACCCGGTCACAGAGTGTGCGAAATGGGCCCTCTTCGTCTAAAACCACCTCTAATATCTTCCTACCCACAGAAGATCTGTACAATAAGACCATTAGTAAGGATGAGCTCATTACAGCCCAACAATCTGATCCATCTTTGTTCAAACAGGTGATGAAAGACCCCAGTGTGGACCATTGTACATCTTCAGCTTACCACCCACCGTCCCAAGGTTGCTTGGAACGGTTCCATCAAAACTTTCAAGTCGATGCTAATAAACTATCTCCCCTCAACTATATAGTCCATACTCCTGATCGCAGAAAAGATTCACAACTTGTTCACATTAATCTCAAGAAACTTTACCATTCCAGGCAGTCAGAGGAAGACATCCCAGAGGCTATAAGTCAACCTGTATTGCATACGGTTTTGTCAGAGCCGGAGACAGATGACATGGACCTATTGGAGAATTTAGACTTCCCTCTACCTAAAGAAAACCCTACTAACAGTCACATACTCAACAACTTGGATGAGTATTTTTCTGTTCTGAATCCATCTCAAGCAAAAGATCTCACCAAGTTATTATCAACATTTCCTAAAGTCACATCAGACCTCCCAGGGTTTTGCAATATACTTAAACATGATATTAAGCTAATCTCGGATGATGTACAACCCATTAGGCAATCAGCCTATCGACTAAATCCAAAAAAAAAAGAGATTATGAAAAAGGAGGTAGATTTTTTGTTAAAACATAACTTAGCTGAGCCTAGTACCTCCCCCTGGGCTTCACCTTGCCTTCTCATTCCAAAACCCGATGGCACTTTTCGTTTCTGTACCGATTATCGTAAAAAGTGAACCAGGTCATATCTCAGACTCCTGCCTTTACAGCGATTGAAGATATAATAGACAGCATAATTTATCAGTACCGTGGACCTGTTGAAAGGATATTATCAAGTAGGACTCACGGATAGGGCAAAAATAATCTCGGCATTTATAACTCCATTTGGTCTTTTTCAATATTTGGTTATGGCGTTTGGCTTTTCTAATGCTCCGGCCACATTCCAGAGGGCCATCAACTTTCTAATTCAGGACCTAGGTGGGACGTTCGCCTACCTGGATGACCTGGTGGTGGTGTCGGACGGCTGGGACGAACATCTGGTGCGTTTGGAGATACTATTTGCACGACTGCAAGAGACTGGATTCACCATAAACCTGGCTAAATCTGCTTTTGGCCGGGCCTCTGTGACTTACCTGGGACATATCGTTGGGCATGGTATGGTGAGACCCAAGGACGCAAACGTTGAAGCCATTTTGTCCTTCCCCACTCCAAGGACGAGGAAAGGAACTCATGCGCTTCCTGGGGATGTGCGGCCTACTACCGTCGGTTCTGCAGTAACTTCTCCAGCGTGGCCGGACCCCTCACAGACCTTACCAGTTCTGCGGTCCCTTACCATCTGGAACCAGAGGTGCGACCAGTCTTTCCACCGCCTCAAAACTTCCTTGCCTCAAGCCTGTAGTCCACCTGACTACACCTCGCCCTTCCATCTGCAAATCGACGCTAGTGAGTGTCAGGTGGGAGTTTGTGCTCTGGCCGACCCAGCCACTGATGTTCTTCACCCTGTGGCATATTACTCCGCCAAGTTGAAAAAACATCAGACCAACTACTCACGACCATAGAAGGAGGCCTTGGCTCTGGTGTTGACAATAAAAGTTTGAATGTTACCTCCAGTCTTGCCCACAAACAACCTAGTCTTCACCGACCATAACCCACTCCCGTTCATCCAAACCAACAAGACCTCCAACCAGCGAATCCTCCGCTGGGCTCTCCTCACCCAGCCCTATAATCTACAAGTCCGGCACATAAAGGGGGTCGATAACCTGATTGCAGACTCCTTATCCCGAGCTCCAGTGGAAATGCAGCAGCTACTCTCCAGACGCACCAGTTGATCACCTCCTTCGCGCCAGCGCTACGGAGGTCTTTGGAGGGTGTGTTGAACCCAGCACTACAAGCACGCCATCTGTCTGATCTACCTACCCAGCACCACGAAACCGCCATCTAGGGACGAGACACGAGTATGACTCGTCTTAGTTACCACTCCGAGGTTTCCCTTCTTCCTATCCTGGTTGTTGCGTCACCTCCTCAAAGTCTTCTTTGTCAGCTCCAATTCGAGGAAAGAGGACTTGGCTCTGGGAAGTGACCACAGGATCATCTATCCTCTAAACCTACGTGCAGTGACAACCTACCGTCTTCTACAATACTCAGCCTTACTCGTCAGCCATCTCAGCTCCTCACTTAAGTACTTATATTTTGTATTAACTCCCCCACGTCCACTTGCTTCAGGATTGTTTTATGTTTATTAATATGTATATACTGTTAATGTTTAGGTTAAGTTTGGTTAAGGGTAATTTATAAGCTGAATATTTTGTTAAGGGATTTATGGTACTCTATTATATACAACGAAAACTCGCATCCTTTGTCTACCCTTTTATAGTCCGATTGTCTTTGTTTTTTTTTATTGTTGTTACCTGTTGGGATCTGGGTAGACGTATAACTATATTCTAAATCCCCAACTCGTAACAATAGTGACCATCTTGCCGTTACTACCCATCTCAGGCTCTCCTTCTCTGCCCCGACATCAACTCCTTATCGATCCCCTCGCCTTCGTCTCACACAAGATGCTGTTCCTTCCTTTACCCAATACCTTTCTACCTGGGCGGATTCCTATGTTGTCCCCCAGTCCCTTGACTCTTACAGCGGTGATTTTGTTGATGCCGTGTATGACTCTGTCAATCGCGCTACCCCTCCACGCCCTCCCCGTCACCCCAGAAGTGCCACCAACTACTGGTATCGTATCCCTGCCATGAGACATCTCCGGCAGGTAACCCGTGATCTCCACTCTGCCATACGGAGGTCTCGGTCTCCAGAGGACTGGGAAGACTTCAAAAATTGGTGCTCCTTTGCAGCTCAGGAGCGCCGTCGGATACGTGAGGCGGACTGGCTATCCTTCACGGGGTCTCTATCGTTCCAGTCGTCACCCTCTTATGTATGGAATCGGATTAATGCTATACGGGGTACTCGACGGAGGCCTCCTCCCCACCCTGACCCCGCCTCCCTTGCCTGCTCTTTAATGGAGGACTGGGCACGAGCTTCCTCCCCTGAGGCACTTCCAGATCCAATGCAGGAGGCAGTGCAGGCCCGCATCGATGCGTCTGAGCCTGTTGTTCGTGCTGCTCTTACCTCCCCTGCCTCCACTGATCATCCCATCACACAGTTCGAGCTTGATAGTGCTCGTCGCTCTAGAAAAGACACCTCTCCTGGGGATGATCAGATAACCTACTCCGTCCTCAACGCCTGTACTAATATTCGTAACGGCCCCTTGCTTGCTCTCTACAGTATGTCTTATGAACATGGGGTTCTCCCGTCTAACTGGAAAAATGCCAATATTATCCCCATCCTTAAGCCGGGAGATCCTGGGAAATATCGACCCATTAGTCTTACCTCCTGTGTTTGCAAGATGATGGAGAGGCTACTCCATCGTCGCCTTCTTCACACCATAGGCGGCTTCCACAACTCCCTCAATGGTTTCATACAACATTGCAGCACAGCACACTCCATTGCTTCCTTTTATTGCAATCAGACTGCCCGCGTCTCCATCTTCCTTGATATCAAGGGAGCCTTTGATACGGTTGAGCCTGCCCTCATTTTAGCTGAACTTGCACGGTTAGGGGTTAAAGGTAGACTTCTTCAATGGATCGCCTCTTACCTCACTGGACATCAGGCCCGGGTTTGCGTTGAAGGCTCTATATCTCCTGTTCAAGAAATGAACCTCGGTACCCCTCAAGGTGGAGTCCTGAGTCCCACCTTTTTTAACACTCATGCACTCCATTGCATTTCTCCCGTGGCCGACAGAAGTTGTCCACTCAGGGTATGCCGACGATGTCCTCCTCTAAGCCCCTGACTACCTCAGCATGCAGGAAGCCCTTGATCTGGTCTCCAGAGAGTGTGATTCACTTGGTTTCCTTCTTTCAACTGCGAAAACAAAAGCCATGTGGCACGGTCGTGTTGTACCTCCACCCCTTCTCCTATCAGGAACACCCTTGGACTGGGTTAATGAGACAAAATACCTGGGTGTGTACAGTCAGTTCTGCTATAACGCGATAGTTGTGTTCTTGTAAAACATCGTGTTATAGAAATTCGCATAATAGAAATAACAGGGCTTATGGAGAAAATAGGGTTAGGTGCAGATTACTCCAAATCGAAAAAAAATTTCGTAGTTAGCCTAACACAAAGGATAGCACAGTCTAAATAAATGTTACATTCATATCCAATAATGAAATCATACAGTAAATGTAACACTTTACCTTGCAGGAGTCATGCAGACAGGATTTGACAGTTGTCATCGTCATCATCAGGTGCAGTTTTTCTTTAGGTCCTCATATATTGATAAGGCTTTCTCTTTAATGGTGAGGAAGCTGGTCCCAGATCACTTTTTCGTTTGATCTTCTATCCAAACACTTAGAAGCCATTCCATCTCCAAGTTCCTTTGGCCGTGATCTCACACTTTTGCTAGCACTCAAGGTTTTTCCAGCACTACAGCTTGCTTTAATCTTTGCTGCATTGTCTCTAATGGCGGTAAAGTAGACTCCTTTATTCCCGTTGCACGCACAATATCATATGTTCTTTCCTTATTTTCAAAACATTTGACAACATCAAGCTTTTCTTCAAGTGTTATAGCCTTTCTTTTACGATCACCACCGGAAATGCGATCACCAGAACACTTCCCGGAGATATTCTTCTTTTCCATAGTCACAAAATTGGAGAAACAGTAATCAGAATTCACTGAGGACGCTTAAAAACTTCACACGTGTTTCAAACTGAAAGTGTGGAGTAAACAGAGAGCACGGGTCTAAAACGCTATGTATTTTGTTTTTCTCTCTTATTTAAAATTATACAATTTAAATATACTGTACAGGTATACTGTATACATAAATATTACATAAATTATTTCTGCAATTGTTCACAAACAAAACACACAAATCAATTGAACATGTGATGTCGAACGTGAACTGTAAACACTGCATAACCCCGCACCAAGCCACAATGTACACTACACTTTAAACGCTATGTATTTAGTTTTTCTCTTTTATTTAGATTTTTACAATTTACATACAGTGGTCCCTCGGTTAATGAGCACAATCTGTTCCAGCAGGTTGCTCGTTAACCGAAACCATTGTTTCAATGGGTTTTTGGGTAATTGGTTCCAGCTCACTGAAAATTGCCTAAGTTCAACAAAAATGGTAGAAAAGTTCACTTACTTTGAGGTGTGTATGTAGAAGGCTCCTGGATGATGATGATAATGTGCATTTGAAGTGGGAGGTGGAGGAGGAGAAGGGAGAAGAGAAGGAAGTGGAGGTGGAGGAGAAGCATTTTACTGCTTCTTGGAAGGTGAGTCACCTTCCATGAAAATGTCAGGAACCTCTGGACTGACAGATTCTCCACCATGAACATCCTCTCTCCTTCTTGAAGTGGAAGGCTGAGGGATATCATCTTGTTCCCTCTACCTTTTACTGAAGAAAGTGTCAATTGTGGTCTGTGGGGCATCTGTCCTCCTCACCATTAACTTATGTTTAAAGAAGGAGACCACTGAGTCCTCAACATGACACAAAGTTAGTTCAGTTTTTTCCACTTCTGGGCGCTTTGAAGCCAGTTCCCTGAACTTCTCCCAGTAGTAAATCACATCTTTCACCTGTTTAGCTGACATATGGTCATCACTTTCAATTTCCTCCTCACCACTGTCAGCCTCTACCTGTAACATCTCATCCAATTGCTTCAATTCATCAGGAGTAAGTTCCTCCTCATGAGACATCACACGCTCTTCCACATCCTCCTCCTCCTCCACTTCAAGGCCCAATGACTGACCAATGGACACAATCTCCTGGTCCAACTCTGTTTCTTCCTCAAATCCCTCAAAATCATGGACTACTGATGGCCACACTGCTTTCCATGAAGAATTGAGGGATCTAGTGGAGACTTCTTGCCATGATGACACAATCAATTTTACAGCCTCCAGGATGTTGAATTGTGTCTTCCAGAAATGTTTCAGTGTTAGTTCAGGATCATTGGAAGTTGCCTGATGACACCTCCTAAACATTTTCTTCATGTACAACTTCTTGAAGTTGCTGATTACATTTTGGCCCATTGGCTGTATGATTGATGTAGTGTTTGGAGGCAAAAACAACACTTTCACAAAGTCAAATTGATACTCCAAATTTCTGGCAAGTACAGGGTCATGACCAGGAGCATTATCCATGAGGAGAAGAGCCTTTAAAGGGAGTTTATTGGTGGTTAGGTAGCTCTTGACAGAAGGGCCAAACACATCAACAGCCCATTCATTAAAGAGCTGTCTTGTCACCCAGGCCTTATGGTTAGACTTCCAATAAACTCCAAGCTTTGTTCTTTCCACTTGGTGTTGCTTGAACACCCTGGGGTTTTCAGAGTGGTAGACAAGCATAGGCTTCAGTCGGAAATCCCCTGAAGCATTGGCACCAAGCAATAGAGTGAGACGGTCTTTCATGGGCTTATGCCCAGGTAAAGAGGCTTCATCT